>NC_053414.1:5042016-5152016 GCF_016859285.1 Xiphias gladius | reverse complement strand
ACACTGAAATGTGCTCTAGAGCATCTGGTCCAAAATTTATTTATGAATAACTAATTAAAAAAAAGAAAAGAAACAAATGAAGCAACAACCCTTTATTGTAACGACCAGGAGCCGGTAACATCAGTGCAGAGTTGTCAGCTTCTTACACAAAGTGAGAAACCCACCAGCGACCTTGAGCCTTTTTTTTCCCAACATCGGACCTTTTCACAAAGCGCGACCCGAGACCAGGGCTCGACTACCAACCAGGTAAAGCACGCAGCTGCCGCCTGGAACGTCCAGCCTCGTCTCCGCCACTTTGTGTTTGTGCTGTTTGTTTTTAAAGTGGGAGTTGGATTCAGCGTGCACCGCTAGAGCACGGTATCGTCCGACTTGGGGAGGGCCTTCAGGTGGATCTGATCCCGAGACCCTGTCTCGAGGACGGTCCCTGCGTCAAAAACACAAGTTGCGTGACCTTAACTTTCATTCACGGGGCTGAATCCGATCACCGCGCCAAGGAAACCTGGGGCAAGTGATTGTTTTCCCCAGCGCATTAAACCGCGCACATTTCACAGTCAGGGGCCCTTTGGCTCGTTTCTGCCCCGGGACGCAGCAGCAGGTTTATCCATCAATGACCAGTAGCCACTGGGGTTATTTTTTTTATATATAGCTTTTTAAATCCCCTTTTAAAGAGTCCTTCTGTTAAAAAAGCAGTAGCTGCAGGTGCTAGTCTGTCATTTTGTGACCTGTGGAGGATTTTTCCTTTTTAAACATCTGCCGTGATCCCTTGTCAGTCAGCCGGTTCCAACGTGATGGTGCCCTCTGAACAAGGCGGGGAGTTTTGAGGAAGAGGAGAAGAGGCAACGCAGAGGGCTCTCTCCCGTCCCTCTCACACTCCTCCTTTGCATTTCAGCCTGAAACCTGAAACTGGTTTAGGTCGATCCTGTAAACAAAGTCCTCGAGGTGGTTCGCCCCCCCCCTCTCAGTTTATTGGCTTCAATCAAAACATGCCACTGCTGGAGAAAAGCAGAAAACACACACACCACGTGGGCAAAGGTACGTGGACACCCAGACGTTGCACTCAGACGTGGCGGCTGACCACGTGATTTCAAAATCACGGGCATGAACCCGCTGCCATGGTTTCGGGCTCTCACCCAGATGTTGGAACCTGGCTGCGGGGGTTTTGGCCCCCGTTCGTCCGGCGCTCGTGTTGGGTGACAAGGCCCGGGTCGTGGTCAGCGTTCCGGATCCGTCCCAAAGGTCTTGGGCGGGATTTTAGGTCAGCGCAGGCCGGTCCAGATACCAACCCTCCAGTGGAAATGACAGGGCCCGGGCCCGAACACCTTCAGACCAGCAGCACGCAAAAGCATGTGCAGGGGTGTCCGCATCCTTATGGATGCAGATGGAGGGGTTAACACGGACCCACAGTCACCCGAGTTCAGCCCCACACGAGCAGCCAAAGGGGGACGACGTCGAGCGGAGTCACGGTCGAAACCGGCCGTCGTCGCCTTTTCATTTTCGCGCCTCTCCACGTGGTGGCAGTAGAGTAGAGGCTATCGGCGGCCGCGGAAGGCGCCGCGACGCCCGGACGAGGCAAACCTCCCGCCTCGTCAGACGCGTGAAAGGCCCTCACTCCCACCGCGTCGGCCTCCTCCTCCGCCGGAGACGCCGGACCTCGGGTCCCTCTTTCCGGTCATCTCGCTCTCACTTTCCTCGTGGTGCTCATTTGTCTGTTGCTGCTCGCCGTTGTGATGTGAGAGCCGGGAGTCACGTGTTCATTCTTTGGTTGTTACCCAAGTGAAAAAAATATAGAATTTGAATATGGTGTATTTATATTTATGTATATTTGACATTCTGAAGACCCTTTGGGAGTTGGAGCTACATTGAACAGATGTGATTAACAGCTGCTGTAAAAAAACAACCCATTAACCAACAGTACTCAAGTCTGGGAGGCTGCTGCGTTTAAAATGGAGCTTTCAGCCGGAGCACTTTACAGCCTGCTGCCAGCAGGCAGCTTCCAGGCGGGCTGCGGGCCTGACCGGTGGGGGGGGGGGGATACCCTCAACTTCTCCTGCATATGTGGGAACACCCTGGGGGTCCCGGGTGGAGACCCCTGTGACTTCCGGGGGTGGCTGGGTGCATTTACCGGTGTATTGTTAGGTTTTTCTGCGGAGCTCTAACCTCACTCGTCAATATTTGGTCACCATTTCTTTCTTTTTGTTTTTTTTTTTTTGTAACCGTGTGCTGTGCATGGAGGGAGCAGACTTCTGTCTGGTGTCGAAACCCATCACACCCCACTGACAGTCCCGGGACATGACTGCAGAACCATCCGTTTGCGTCAATTCGGGACCTGGCACCCGGTCGATGAGCCCTCCTCGATCCTGGGCGGAGCTCCGGACCTGTTGCGGCACGCTCCGCTACCGCCGCGTGGTGAGGGTCATCGTTTCCTCGCCGCCTGACGGTCGTTTCACTCGGTTGTCAGGTGAACTGAGGCTTCCGCCGTGCGGCTGTTGGTGTCAAATTCACCCTCAAACGCGCGGGATCAGCTCGGCCGACCCTGTCCCGAACGAACCGTGTTGCTCAAAAGTCCCCAACTCTGGTCAATATTTGCAGAAGCAGGGGTTAGTGATTAACCGCTCCCCCGGTTGGAAGCAGCTGCACAGAGTCCCAGCACGCAGAGAGCGAGCAGGGGTCACTCGGTCCGCTTCGCAATGCTGTGCGCTCGGATTTGGAGAGGTCTGAGTCCCCTGTGCGGGGGAGGTCGCCGGGCGGCGTGGAAAGGAACCCGGAGCCACACCGCCGCCGCCGGGCTGGACCTCAGCGGCGTGTACCCGCCCATCGCCACGCCGTTTACCGCCGAGGAGGACGTGGACTACCGCGGGCTGGAAGAAAACCTGCAGAAATACGCCAAGATACCGTTCAAAGGTCAGGCCCAGAGGCACGGACGGTAAAAACCGACCGCACGGAGCTCGGGGTTCTGCAAGGCCGGTGAAGTCTAGAAAGGCTCCCGAGGTGGAGTCAGAGGTGCAGGGGGGGGTCAGTGAGAGGGACCCAGACGGTCCACGGTCAGACAGGTTTGGGTTTCATAATGGTAGTGACTGACACAGCGGGAAGAGACGGAAGCAGCGTAAACATCGAACCTCAACTTGTGTCTGTCTTTGGTGGAACTGGGGACACGGGGGACACTTTTTCTAAAGCCGCTGCCCGAGGGTTCGTCCCGGCCGGTACCCCGGTGTTTGCGAAGGGACCTGACCGACGGGACAAATTTCAGCAGGGAGGAGAAAACGCAAAAAAACCCAAAAACAAAAAGAAAAAGAAAAGAAATCACCTGGACGCCTACTGGCGTCTGCCGCCCCCTGGTGGTCGTTCGTAGCTACTGCAGCTATAGCACTTACAGCATATACAGTAGTCAGGGCGTTTCTGTTACCACGAGCACTGGTAGAAACAGTCCTTTGATATTATTATTACACTCCAACCACTACTGTTGCCACTAATGGCTTCTATACTGTATCTGTTGCTGTAGTATTTTACTAAGAAGTGTCCAGACGTCTAAGGCACTAGGACTGAAGTGAGGCTGCTTTCAAACACAACGCCATAAATAGTTTTTATTCATCATTTAACTTGATACAAAGTTCAGTAAACAGAAAAAAACCCAACCTAAATCAGACCAGTATTTGCTGTGACCCCCCTTTTCCTTTGAAACAGCACCAGCTCTCTCAGCTTCTTGGAGAACCTGCCACGGCTCCTCTGTGGATCCGTCCGCTCCCAGACTCACCCCACGATGTTGAGATCACAAAAAAAAGCACTGATGCATTTGGCCATTAGTTCTTCAGGATGGTCGGTTGTAGACAAGTAGAAAAAAAAAAAAAATGATACAAAAAAAACCGTTTTGTGTCGCAGGTCTGGTGGTTCAGGGCTCCAACGGCGAGTTTCCGTACCTGACGGAGGAGGAGCAAGTGGACGTGGTGAAGACGGTCAGACGCTCCCTGCAGGCGGACAAACTGCTGTTGGCCGGATCCGGCTGTGAATGTAGGCCTCATCGTGTGTGTGTGTGTGTGTGTGTGTGTGTACCTACTCTCCATAAACACCTGTAATGTGCAGCAGTCACTACTGTTACTATGAAAAGCAGCTTTTCTTGTAAGTCCAGGTGTCAATCCAATAATTAGTTGGCTTCATGTCGGCAGTCGAGTTAAAATGTGACATTTTAACCAACACAAGTTCTGTTTTACAAAAATTGTCACTGTCAAAAAAAAGCACGGACACAGAAATGAAACACGTCAAAACATCTGGCTCCTCTCGCCGACGTTTGCCCATGTTGTGATCAAAATTCTCCGAACGGAACACGTTTGCTGAAATCGAATATCATAATGTTTTAGAATAAAGGCCATCAGAAAATGATTTGGAAAAAAAACAAAAACAAAACTGAAATAGGTTTAAAAAGTTTTATTAGATGAGGTAAAATGTTTTTGCAGCAGTTGTGAGTTAGTTTTTTTTTCAGAATATAACTGATAACTGAAGTCAAATGGGGCCGGTGACAGTTTTACTGGCTGCTTACTTCCACAGCACATAATGAACATGTGGCACCTTCACCTCCCTCGTCTTCCTCCACTCCCTGCTCGATGGGAAAACCTCCCGGGCTCTTACTTCATCAATTATTTCACAGATATTTATTCAATAAATATTCCAGGAACACGGGTGTATTTGTTACACAAATGATCTCCGTCCTCCTCGGCCTTTCTTCCATCAAATGCCACTGATGGAGGAACTGGTTTTAAATCCATTTTTCCAGCTATTTCTCTTCATTTTTTTTTTTTTCGTACCTTTTCCTCGCTTCCCTGATATTCAGCTTTTCCATCTGTCCTTCTTCAGCCCTGCCCTTCACACGCACTGTGTCTGAAGGTTGTTGTATTTAAGTTTCTTAAGTGGGAGACAGAAAACACATATTCAGGTGATGGAGTATAAATGGAGGCCTTGTATGTGAGGCCATATGTGCGTTATGTGCACATACAGAAGATTTGTTTAAAAGCAAAATAAATATATATGTATATATGTGCCTTTAACTCTGTCTCGCCAGAAAGGTTTTCGACAGATGTGAATGTGTAGTTTAAAAAGGTGCAGATGAAACCTGAGTGCGTGTTTGTCAGTGAAATCCTTTCTCCTCCCTTCCCTCGTTCAGCCACCAGAGCCACGGTGCAGCTCACGGAGAAGATGGCGGCGGCCGGAGCCGACGCCGTCCTGGTGGTAACGCCCTGCTTTTACAAGGGCAAGATGGACAGCCGCGCTCTCATCCAGCACTTTACGAAGGTAACGCAGAGTGACACACACACACACACACACTCGTACCGCGAGGACCCTGATTGACGTTCCCTAATCCCTACGCTAAACCTAGACCTGATTTCTGACCTTAACCCTAAAAACTAAAGCCGAGTCGCAGTCCTCAGGCGGCTCTTTGAAGAAATTCAGGACTGGCCAAAAAGTTCTCACTTTTCAGGAACGTTAAAGATCAAATGTATCAAAACAACAGAGTAAACATCTAAATCACTTGGTTACGCGTGCGGAAAAGTTTCACTATAACGCGGTGCAGTGATTTGAAAAAGTTTGGAAGCCGCTGATCTAGAATACAGTATATCTATTTGATACAGGAATTCTTTGGATTTAAATTTTCCATCAGGAGTATTGACAGTTACTTGTTATATAGTATTTTGTTGTAGGAAACATATACTGTGACTAAAGCTTTAGAACAAGTGGATACAAAACACGCAAATGACAGAGTCCTGAGGGAAAAACCCTGACAACATTACTTCTAATCAGGTGGGAATCAAACCTTAATCAAACTTCGTACAGTTTTTTGTAAACGAGGCAGCGATTGAGGGAGGGAAGGAGGGAAAAAGTCCGGGATTCAAGCATGAAAAATGTCCGAGGAATTGTATTTCAGACGTCGGTGTCCGTCCCCCCCTGCAGGTGGCGGACAGCAGTCCAGTGCCGGTGGTGCTGTACAGTGTGCCGGCCAACACCGGACTGGAGCTGCCGCTGGATGCTGTGGTGCAGCTGTCTCAGCATCCAAACATCGTGGGCCTTAAAGACAGCGGAGGAGATGTAAGGCAACACTTCCACCTCGTCTTTTTCTCTTTCTCTTTCTCCGTGTCATCTGTGAGTCATGAAGAAATCCATGACCAGCTGTCGGCGCAGGTGCCGCTGAGCTGCAGGTAGAGAAGCCCCCGTGTTTGCCGAGCAGCCACACTGATGTTTAGTCAGCCCGGGCGGGCTGTAGATTTCCGTGTGATGCATCAGGGTTTGAATCCCGATCACATCATGCTATTCGATGTTGACCTGAGGAAAACAGACAGCGTCCGATGAGGTCAGTTCTCTCTAGGAAAAGTCTGGAAAACACTGAGAACTGATTGTGCCTGACCAGATTTTCCAGCCCAGTCAGGAAACTGAGTGTTATAGAGACTTTTTAAAAACTCCTGAACCCACAAGTTCACTATCCAGTCTGTTGAAGTCTCGCTGGTTTGAAAAAAAAACCCAAAAAAACCTGTTAAGTAACGGCTGACCACAATGAGCGAAGTGGAAATTGTGAGTTATTGTTTTAAGGCTCATTTCAAATGGCCGATAATAACATTTTTCCACCTGAACACACTAAAAGAAAACCTATAAAGTTCTAGAGTCAATCTGAAAAAAAAAACAGATGAAAGGATTTAAGAATTAAAGAGACCACTTTGCTATTCTCTCCTCTCTCCCTCTAAGAGACTACTAAGGCCATGTTGTCGCCATAGACTGTATATAAAGAGGGTTGTTACCTAAATCAAGAGGCCAGACTGTATTTATGAACAACGACGTCGTAAAAAAAACGTTCATGTCGGTCTCTGAGTCAGTGATGCCTCCCGCCAGGACGCCTCCCTGGCAAAAAACAGAACCACTGCCCACAAACTGGATGACAACGTGGCTACGAAGCCAGAAACAAATCCAGTTCAAAAGTCGCCAAACATGGTTTGTTTGAACCCGGTTGCGCTTGGTAACGAAGGACCACAATTATTGTAAACAACAAAGGAAGCTATTTAAAGTAATGCTGTAACCAATATTTCTCTAACAAAAATGTATCAGATGACAACGTGTATAAACTGAAAGGCGTCTCTGGTGGTGACGAACCCACAGAGAATTACCACCTGAACCTGCAGCTCCCCGTCGGCTTCACGGAGCTTTGCGGTGAGTTCAAGCTCATTGTTCACCTGTCAGGCTCACAACTAAAAAGCCACAGTGCGGTACCTGCTCAGCAGCAAGCGGCAGACAGGCACGGTCAGAGACCGGCTGGGGAACACTGGTGGAGCATTTAGCAGCTGAAGAGCCAGATGTTTCCCTCAGGTGGTGGTGGAGACCAAAGCCGGAGCTAAAATGAGAGTGAATATTGAACCTGCATTTGCCAGGCAGCCAGAGAGATGACTCCGAATGAACGGTAATGTTCCTTCACTACTGCTGGATGTGTGAATAAGCAACTGTTTGAAGAAAGTTCACCATATCAAGTCAATGCTGTGTTCACAACCTGTTCAGTCTGCCCCCAAGTTTCCGAAAACTCAGTTATTGCAGGTTTATAGATATCTGTCATGTGTGACTACAAGATTAGCCGCGTGTGCACAAGTTTCAACTCAAATTAGCATGTTAACGTGTGTTAGTATGTTAAGCTTTAGCCTGTCAACATGGTAACGTCATTAACTCTTGTTGAAAATGTTAGCATGTCGCTATAACCTTTAGCATTTTCGCCGACAGGATCAACAAAGTCATCAGGAGTTCATCCCCAGGACCGCGAATCTGTGCACCAAATTTCTCCGCAATCCATTCAGTAGTTGAGGAGATATTTCACTCTCAAAGACCAACATTATTTTTCCTAGAGCCACACTGTTATTACGGCAAAAAATTATTCCCTGCACTAAAACTGATTTGAAGCTGTAGAGAATAGAGTGGTGGTACTGAAGAACCTAAAAGTAAAGTGTGTGTAGTTTTATTCTGCAGGGTTGATTGCAAGGTTTACTTGGTGGTGGTGGTGGTTGGGGAGGGGGGGGGTTTGCTCTCGTCGAGCTCTTAATACCTTTTTGTCTGTGTGGGAAGTGTGTGCAAGAAGTTGCAAATGGATTTCTGATTTGGGAAATAACATGTTTGTCCACTTGCTGGGAGACGGAAACGTGGGTGTAGTTCAAGCACAGAGAGCCGGGCTCAATTTGTAGGCGTGAAGAGGCCAAGCACAGAAAACAAGGGGTGATTTGGGTCAATTTGAGGAAGTCAGACAAGTTGCAGAAAGATTATTCAGAACACGAACAGCACAGATTTCCCCACATCAGTCAGCTCCTGCTATTTGGCCGACTGCTGTATCATAAATGTCTTACATTTTTATCATGGAAGAAATTAGCGTCTTGTCTGCAGACTGCGGTGCGGACAGCCTTGTCGGCCGAGTTTAAATTTGTCTCACAGCAGTCTCTCACTCCACAATCACCTCTGATTGATCTGAAATTGTGTGAGATTGGCTGCGGAAAAAACTTCTTTCTTGTCTTTTTCCTTTTCAGTGCCTTTGTTTCTGCCTACACGAAAGAAAGGAAAGAAAGAAAAGTTTTCATTCAACTCAGCTGTTTACGACTAAATCTAATCAGAGTTGTATGTGTCTGTATATGTCTCCTGCAATTAACTCAAAGTCTGCATGCATCATTAGCTACATTAGCTACAACTGTTGGTTAGGTTATAACCTTTTATAACTATATACATAGTTATATATATATATATATATATAAAGGAACAGCTAATAGCTTGTGAAACAGCTAAGATTAAGAAACCACCATAATCAAATATTTTTAATGTTTGTGGATTAACATCATCAGTCATCCTAAACGTCCAGAGGTTTAAAGATTCCTCTTTATAACTTGGTTGTGGACATTGGCAAGTAGCTTAACCGTTGACGACATGTACGTGCAGGTCCATAGTGCAGGTCCTTGGCTCTGGCTGTGTTTGAAGTCATTTGCGTAACAGTTAAGTCGCACGAACCTTACGCGACTTTTTTAAATCTACCTTATAATTTCATATTGTGACAGCGTGCTCAGCACGCGGCCAGTGAAGAGGTATGTTACTTTTCCATGCACACGAGGTGCTGGAGCCGAGAGTCAGTGTGGAAACACAGGGGAGCATTTACACGCTCCGGTCTTCATGCTGACGGCTTGAGCAGGGTCGGTGACCGAAAGCTCGTCTCAACAAAACCAATATTGCACAGATAGGAGTGTGCAGATGCCTTTCCTTTTTTTTTTTTTTTTCCCCCAAACAGCAAAAAGCACAGCACGTACTGTCATAAAGCAGAAGTATAATGTAGAGGAAAATCGAAATGATTGAGTGGAGCGCAAGTACCACAAAATCACACTTAAATAAATGTACTTTCCACCACTAGTTGTGAGTGATTGAACAGTTTTCAGTGGAGGGTTCCTCTTCAAGCAGCTGCTCTGACACTCTGATTTCTTAGCTTGTTGGAGGAACAAACAGCTGCAAAATCCTCAGATTTTCTCAGCTGCCACGTCGAGCAGGCACGGATTCATTCGTTGAAGACTTAGCAATAGTTTGATCGCTGTTTTTTTTTAAAAATCTTCTCTGCACGGCGACGAGATGCCGTGACGCTGACGAGCGGTAGAGAGTGAAAGCAGTCAGATCTGACGGCTGCAGGACTGGTTCTCGAATAAATCACATATGATGCTGTATACTAACGGCTGAAACAAACAGGCTACGTGACCAGTCCTGTCACAGGTTCACATCCCGCTCGAGACAGTTGTCATCCGCCAGTCTTTCCTAGCTGTCTCCAATCTGGGCAATCTGAAACAGAAATCTTTCAAAAAGACTCCCCTCATATCTTTAGAGCCTTTAAATGTTCTTGTCATGTAGTTAAGATATTTGCTGCTTTTACAGTTCTCCCCCTCAGGGATCATTAAAGTTTCATCTCATCTCGGAGTGTTTTCGTTTCAAGTCTGTGCAACTCTCTCATGTGCCAGACGTGTGAATACCGTGAGTGTTATGGCGAGGTGTCATCGCCTTTGCGCACCGACTAAAATCTACCTGTCTGATCAATCCAAACAATTATCATCTCTAAGTGAAATAATTACGACAACTACTATTATTTCTCCCTCCAACAGAGCCGGGCACATTTATAGCAACATCTCAACAGCTCTCACCTGAAAAATAGCTGCGACCACTTTATTTTTTTGTCGACTGTCACAAAAATGTGCACTGTTGATAAATTTAAAGATGTTTCCTCCACGTTCCCAGTCAAGCTAATAACAATTCGATCTGACTTCTTAACTTAATTTAGCATATAACAATTAACATAAAAAAAAAAATCCCTCTATTGTGGTTCAGAAAGACTCTTGACCCCCCGTATTCAGAAATAGCCTACTTTAGTTTTTAAAATGTCGTAATAGGTAATGAAGTGTCTGATGAATCATACGAGGAGCTGACGTGGGCAAAAACACTTTCAGGAAGAGCAGGGCCACGTATGGCACATTGTCAGAAAAGGGTAAGATGGCTTTGACACCCTTTAAAGAACTTGCTTGGATTCAGAAGAACGGGCATGAACCTCTAAATAAGCATCATTTTTGGTTTAAAGATACATTTTATATCTACTAATACTTACAGCCAATAATGGACGCAGTAGTCTGGCACTTCACCTAAATGTCTCCCCCTGTGTGCCTCCGCCTTCAATTCTCCTGCACCCCCCCGAGGTTTGAAAAACCTCCGGTCTTGTTGGAACCTGATCGAGTGGTTCAAGTCCTCTTCCCCGACGGGGGACCTTTTTATAGAGCCGGATGTTTCTGAAAACAAGAACGATTCACATTTGCCATTAATGACAGAAGAAACGACATTTTGTAAAGTGTAGGGTGGGAGAGGGCGCACGTTCGGAATAGGCGAGGAGAACATGTAGCCGTACTCGTGTATTTTTATTTTTTTACGCGAAGGCATCTCTGTCTTATGACTAGAGGTAACTGCTTCCTGAGGTTCCATGTGGAATGAGAAAATATAAACTACTTAATTATCGCATAAAGAAAAAAATGGGATGACATGTGTGTCCCCATAAACTTTTCTAATGTCTTTGTGTTTGTAAGTTGTTGTTCTATCGGCCCAACACTTCCGGTCCAGACTGAAATGTCCCAACAACTGCTGGATGGACTGAGAAGAAATTTTGTACAACCATTCATGTCCCTCCCCCCAGTATCAATCACCCTGTGACTTCTCATCCAGCGCCATCGTCAGGTCAAGATGATCATTTATCCAACGCTTCGGCTGATGACCAGATACCAGCAAATCTGACGACGTCCCCATCAGCCTCCGCTGTATGTTCTGTTTAGTGCTAATTATCGAATGTTAGCATGCCGCACGTTGGACTGAGATGGCGGCTGCTGAACGTCAGCGTGTTTGCATTGTCATTCTGGGCGTATTAGCTCGCTGATGTGAGCATTAATCTCAAAGCGCCAGCTCCAGGAGCCACTAGCACGGCTGTAGACTCTCAGCCTTGTTTTCACCTAATACTTGTTCTGCAGAATTCAGATTTTTTTTTTTTTTTTTTACCCATATTGCAACGTATGGGTGGGGGTTGGGGTTGCGGTGGGATTGATTTGTTTTTTTTTTTTAAATCTATACATTATCATGGGACCCCAGTCGTCCAAAGAAAGGGGCAATTTCTCTCCCTCAACAAAACTAAACTCATACAATTTAAGATTAAGTTTCCCCACGATCTCGAGTTGCCCACCACAGGCTGATGGCAACAAGGAGACTTAAAAAATAAGAGCTAATGAGCGTTTCTCCGTCGCAAGGGCAGACAGCAGTCTTGCTGCGCTGTTATTTCTTCCCCCTGGGGAGCTGTGTCTAAATAGCCAGAGTGCTCAAGCTTTCAGGGGACCAGCAGGAGCTCCTATAACCCGATTGACTGACTGATCAATTACTGTCCTGTGTGTTTGAGATGACTGATATGGGGAAACTGACTGACACCCGGTTGTTTAAAAATAGACCATCCCCCGGTAACAGTTATGGGGGCTGGAACCGGAGGCAGCAGGTTTTCCCTGCGGACTTTTCAGCTTCATGTGCAGAGCAGCCGTGGAGTCGTCGTACGCTCCCTTTGAACATTTCAGGTTTATTTGGATTCGGCGCTTCATATCCGCATTGACGAAAGAGAATTAAAAGATGCAAAACAAAATAAGGAGCTTATAAATGATTCATGAGCTTCTCCCATCCTCCTCCCCCTCCTCCTCTTTTGAAGTTGATTCCTCTATTTTATCTCACTTGGGACTTGTCTGTTTTTCCTCTCTTTCTCTTTCTTCTTCCTCCCCTTTCATTCGGGATATTGAACGATTCCCTCCTCCCAAAACCTCCACCGTGTAAAGAGTCAGTGCTCGTCTCAATTTGAGCGATTTGTTTACCTTGTGAGATGTTGGGTTTGTCGTTGTCTCTTGTGACAGCCTCCCCTGAGATTAAAATGCTACACCAGAAATTAGTCCTGACAGCAGGTAGGAGTGATGACAGTGAAACAGTCCTGATTTTTTATTTTATTTTTTTTTACCTTCTCTTCTCTCTCTCTCTCTGTGTCTCTGACTCTTTTTACCCGTTTCTCAGATCACAAGGATCAGCCTGATTGTTCACAAAACCAAAACACAGGATTTCCAGTTGTTGGCGGGCTCAGCGGGGTTTCTCATGGCCGCCTATTGTGTTGGTAAGAAGACTCAAACAGGACTAACCGTGCTGTTGTTCCTCACAGGGAGCGGTCGCTAGCATATCCCCCAGGCTGCCGTCTCTCCTACTGTTTGGTTCTTTTATCCAAAACCAAAGTGAAGAAGTTGACTTTGTTGTCTTTTTGTACATCTTTCATATCGGGTCCCTCCTGCACAATTACAAGTGTAAATGTCAACATAATCTGGTAATATCTTTATTGTGCTCTGACCATCCACAAGGAACCGTCGGCCATCAGACACCGACATCCACCTTTTTCTGGGGTCACTTCCTGTTGTTGTTGTTTCAGATTTCACTCACGCTTCCCATAAACCCAGCAGCTCCGTGAAGGGTTTTGTGTGTCACTATCCGCTGAATGTGCAAATTTTCAGGGACATCATCCTGATATCGAGTTGCACAGGATACATGTCCTAAACATGTCCTATCCTCATACAAATTACACATACTTTACATTAGTGTCAGTCATTTTCCAAACAATATTATAACTTTTTAGACTGATTTCCAACCTTCCAGATAGTTGTTATGGCTTCATTTCATTTCACAAAAAAAAAGTTGCCTTGATGGTGCACTTAAGTAGATGGAGGTTTTAGAATTGTGAAATGAAAAGCACTGAATTCATGAGTTGTGTGGCTGGCAAATGTAATTAAATGATCAAAAACATAAGCCAGTATTGACCTTGTTGAAGGTTAATGTCAATTGGGATATGTTTTACGGTTACTCGCTCTCGCTTGCAGCCATGTCGCAAGGATTACTCCGTGGACGAAGAGTTTTCGAAACGCTCCCGTCCTTACAAATGCGTTGCCGCAACGGGAAAGCAACTGTCCCGAAAGCATAAGGGCAAAGACTGCTGGATGTGTTCAGGCTTCAAGTTTACTGTTAATCCCAGTACTAGATAGATGCGCCAGTAAAACCACGGTGCCCCTTCATAGCGATAATTTCTTTCACGGCACGTCCTAATGTGCACCTCTGAAGCTCACTATTCACCCTTCACTATATTACAGCCCGTCAAACACCGAAATGTAAAAACGCGACTCGCCAGCCACGAAAAATGTTCTGTCACATAAGCTCCTGTGAAACGCAGAATTGTCGTTTGTACGCTTCAGTTTTTTGTACCATTAAAACAAGTGAGATATAATGTTGGTAATGTTATGCTAGTAGTGTTTAACTAGTAAGCTTTAGAGGCGCTGGTAGGTGGATTTTGTTACCGTTGGTCGGAACCAGGTTCCCTGTGTCCCGTTTCCCATCTTGTTGCCGAGCTAATATTATTATTAGTGATCAAAATTATGGGGCAACTGTGGCTCAGGAGGTAGAGCGGGTTGTCCGCTGACTGGAAGGTTTGATCCCCGGCTCCTCCGGTCCGCGTGTCGAAGTGTCCTCGGGCAAGATACTGCACGCCAAAATGCCCCCTATGCATCATTGGTGCATGTGTGTGTGTGTGTGTGTGTAAACGCAGCTGTTATAGAAAAGAGCGCCGTATGGATGTGTGCGTGTGAACGGGTGAATGTGGCAGTAGTGTAAAGAGCATCGAGGGGTCGATAAGACTAGAAAAGTGCCGTATAAGTGCAGTCCATTAACCATTCCATTTAGCTAGGCTAACCGGCTGCTGGCTCCTGCTACATATGCACATGTTACAGACACGAGAGTGGTATTGATCTGCTCTTCCAATGGTAATAATTTCCCAAAATGTCAAAGCATTCCTTAAACAGTTGCAATGCTGTATTATAGCAACACATTAGCCTGAGACAGCTGGTTTAATCAAAGCGAAAAACCAAAAAAACCATACAACCATAAAAATATCATGTTTTGGGGTTTTAAAAGGCCATTTAAAGAAAACGTCAATGGCAAAGTACATTGTCTGGCTGAGGCTTTAGGTTTGCTTAAAATGGGGCAGGCTCCCTATTTATCCTGACTTTCAGTAACCTCCTCTAAGTAAAACAACACCCGGTGTTGCAGCCGCCCTGGTTTTAGCCCGACCGTTTTGTAGGTAAGTTCAGAGGTCTCTCATCCTGCGGCGCAGCATGTCGTCCTTCGTCTGAAGTTGCAGAGAAAAATCATAAAACATCAGCAGCCTTTAGCAGCAGCGCTACGAAGAGGGTTCTTCTACCTCCTAGGTATGTCGGCCGCGTAGGGTGGACTGTAAACTTGGATTAAATAACACGTCAGCGGATAGGCATCAATATGATGCTCGAGGAACCTAATGAGTCATGTTCTCCCACCGCAAGCGCTGTCAAACACGCTGTCTGACACACACACACACACACACACACACACACACACACACACACACACACACACACACGCTGTCAGAATCCCACAGCTCTCTGATCTTTGCTCCGTGACAGGTTCTCATCTCCATAACTGAAATTGGCTGTGTGAGTGAGTGAGTGTATGCGTATGAGTGTGTGTACGTGTGACTAACGTAGCTAATGCAGAGCAAGGTAATGCTGAGTGACTGACATGATAATGTGTCAATGCCGTGTGTGTGTGTGTGTGTGTGCTGAAGTTTTAATGTCTGAATTCGTGCCCTCAACCCCTCCCCCACATTGATGCTGAGAGGGGCCGGTCCCTCTCCCCGTCAGTCAAAACCTCCTACAGCCTCATGACAAAAAGCGCTGACGGACAAGTTAAGGCTGCTCATTCGAATCTACCTCAGTAATCAAAGACGTTTCCACATCCGCAGCCTGAACGTGCCGGAGCTTTGCTGGGTTGACAGTGGAAAGTTTTCCGACTCAAGCTAATGTCTGCGACAGAAATTTAGCAAAGCACAAGGTCTTATCAGAGGCTAATCTTATTATTACTCAAGGACACTTACTGAATTAGGTGACATTGTACCCTGTTTAGGGATCATGTATGCTTTTGCATAAGCATGTTGTGGCAAAACATGCTGGTGATGTCAGCATTTTAAATCAGTGTGACAGTTTTTTTTCATCATGCTTGCTGTCAGTTCCTGCTGCCGCCATTAATTTAGTGACTGAGAACCGTGGTGAAGTTCTAGCGATTTGTTCGACAAGTAAGAAAAAAAAACACATTTAAAATTGCCTTTACATTTGTAAATCCAGCACTAGAACATAACCTTGCTCAAATGTGGGATGATAGATTGAAAATTGTAATTTAGGAGCGGATTCAACATTTCTGTTTTTAGTTTCTGAGAACACAATTTCCCACAAGCCCAAGACTGTCATTGTTGACTGGACTGCAACAGTGGGGCCAGCCTTATGAACACCAGTATCCGTGAGTGAGTGCGTGCGTGCGTGATAAAGATACACTGTCGGTCAGCTGAATGCCGCGTGACTAAGTGCTGACGTTACACAATTGGCTGTTGCTCTTTCGAAATGAAATGGCGCAAACAGTTTCTAATGCGTAATCAGGGGGTTGTTTACAGGCAGTGTTGCCAATTTAGCGCCTTTGTCGCTAGATTTACCGACTTTTCCGACCCCTTTAGCGACTTTTCGTCACAAAGCTTTCTGAACAAACCTTAGCTTCCTTTGCCTGGTGTGTGTGACGTCGGGCTCTCCCTCCGCCGCCTCACCTCTCTCTGTGTCTCATTCAATTGACCGAACCGCAGCTGTCAAAGACGCGAATGAGCCTCTAACTTTCTCTCTGCATATTAATTTTACAGGTAAATATAGCCGAAATCACAGCACAGCCGTTGTCTTTAACTTATGTGTGCGGTGATTTTGTCAGACGACGTCGCAGTTATAAAATCAGGATTTTAGCAGTGCAGAGCAGCAGCAGCAGCTTGGAAATGGCTTGGAAGTGACTGCTGGTTAACATGTAGTCTTAATGGGCCACGCTTCAGTCACTATTCCATGCTTGTTCCCTTGTCTGACAACAGAAAGAGAGAAACATGTAAATGAGAACAGCTTTGTCGGGAATTCGGCTGTATTAAATTACTGTAATTGTGAACAGAGAGTAGGAGAGAAGTCCAGCCACATACTTGGTTTTGACCTAGTCTTTTTTTGATGTCCTCAGCTTGACAAAGTCTGTCGAGCTACTCCTGGATGAGGCAGAAAACAACCGTTACGATGCCAAAAAATGTGCGTTGCATCGCACGAATGCTAACAAATTAATTGCCGTTTCACTGTGTTAAAATCATGAAGGTTAATTTCTGTAGAATACGGATAATAAAGCCCATGAACACGTTTGACCTTTTCAGAAAGATCATGACACCCTCGGTGAGGGACTGTGATGCGTTAGAGAAGCTAGCGGAATAGGGGCTGGCCGAGAAGTGGCGTGAGGACTTCTGGCTGTAAACATAATAACTTGTAGGGGAAGTCACTAAGAAGCGAAATTTTGGCACATTGTTCACAAGTCATCGTCCTTATTGGTGGAACATGAAGGTTTATGCTGCCTTTAAAGCATAAGCTCACCAGAAAACAGACTTATTTATGCTTTCTTCAATGAGAAGCGTGAGCTGGTTCAACCTCTTATCACCCAATTTTCTGCCCTCTGCACGCTAGCACTTGTATGTATAGGAGTGGTAGTACCATGAAAAGTTAAACGTGAGTATGTCACATTTATAATCCTCGGTTTTCAGTTTTTTTTTAAGCAAACATGCCAAACATTTGATGACTCCAGGTTCTCAAATGTGTGAGTTTCCTGCTTTTCCAGGTCTTATATTATTGAAAATTGACGATTTTCGACTGATGGTCGGAGAAAACAAAATGCGATGACACCACATTGGGGTCTAGGATATTGTAATGGGTTTTTTAAAAAGCTTTTTTCTGATGTCTCACAGAAAGAAAAAAAAAACCCTAGAGATAGGGTTTTCCTTAGCTTCAGAGCAGTCTGGCAGTCCGACAGTGTAACAAATCCTTTGAAACTTTACGTCCTTACACTGGCTGATATTAGCGTATCACAGATACGGCCTATTTATCGGCCAGTATATTGTTATAGCATTTTATAGACTCTCAGATGTTTTTGTCAGTATCGGCTTCAAAGATGTATCAAATAGACCACAGTCCAAATTCTTCACAAGAACTTATCAATCAAAAATAGTCCATGTCTTTTAATTTAGGTGGGTCATTTTTGTAGTTAGTGGGAAGGGTCCATTTCAGTTGGTTGTGGCCTAGAAACCTCGGCCGTTCTTCCGCTTTCCTGGACGTGTTCAGCCGTTACTGTGCCTCGCTCTGTCTCAGTCTAGCCTTTAGTGTCTCTTATTCAGGAGCTGTCCCTCGCAGTGCAGCGAGGAGGCGGGGCCGCTCACCTGTCAGTCAGCCGCGTCGGGTAAGCTGCTGTCAGCTGTGTGATCTGGGCCTCGACGGGCAACATAAATCACGACAGAAACATAAATCAGACCGAAAATCTGCCCATCGGCGCCCCTCCGGCTCGTCTATCCACGACAACAACTCCAAGGCCACGGACGGAGGCTGACTCTCTGCTTTCCTCCTCCACCAGACAGACCACGATATGTTGTTGCCTGGGAAAATGTCTGTGTATCTAGCCCTGTAAGTTAAAAAAAAACAGACATCATATGAAACGTTGCCGCCTACTGATCTGTCAGGAAAGAAAAAGAGCAGGATGGAGAAAAGCAAGGCCAGACTTCTATCTCAAAAGTGCTGTGTGCTGAGAGTAAATCATCTGTGTCTTCGTGTTGACAATTTAGATGTAAAACCAGGAGTATGATGGATGGCTTTATTTCAGAGGCATGTTCCTCCCTGTTGTGTCATATCTTCAGTTGTCCGAGCTCTGAATTCTGCTCACATGTTGTCGTGCGAAAGCTCGAGCTGAAGGGTCACGGGGTTCTCTGTCGGCTGAGGAAATTCTCCAACCTCTCGGGCGGCTCCAGTGCTTCGTGGACTTCGCTGCGATGCGTGCTAATGTTTCAGCGCACCGTGCACGCTTGGTGGACGGATCATTTGAGATTCCGAACATACTGTACGCTGAGCCGAGTGATTGCACAGGGCGCACTGATCAGACGGGATCTCTCGGGACGCCTCCGTCAACCCTCCTTCAGTAAGAAACCAAATTGGCTTTGAATAGAAATGAAACACTGCACCGGGCTTGTTTGCAGAAATCTGACCAGAAATCCTGCAAGAGGACTTTAGTGTACCACCATCTCATGCCTGTTAACTCTGGTTTGGCTCGTGACCCCGTGAACAAAGACATGTTGACTTGTGATCCCTCGTCACAAGTTCTGGCCTTGTTGTGGGTCTGAGCTGTGAACAGGCCAACCAGAGAATGATTTTCCCTTCTTGGATTGTCTCATTGGAAGGATTTTCAGAAGCATTAAGTAGTGAAAGTATTTACTATTTAATGAGAACATTCATTTTGTGTAACTGATTTTTTTCTCATCCTTTTAATAATCTTGTGGCCCCTCAGATTTTACTCCCAGGTCGGGAACAACTGCTTCATAGAAAAGAAAACCAGAGAGACCTGATGTTGGCAAGTCCACTATCCCCGGATAAAGCTCCCTTTTTGACCTGAGCTTTTTCCCTATATTATTTACACAAATGATATTACAAGCAAAGAAAGTTCAATATCGAAAAATCAAGAGTATATCTCATTGTATAATAGTTGTCAACTTACAAACGAGACAGAAAAGGAAAATGGAAAAAAAGGAGCGAAAACATTTCGTGGATTCTTTGCTCTCACTGGTTTCTGGTGTGTGTTTCTAGGAGCCGTTGGCGGAGTGTGTGCGCTGGCCAACGTGCTGGGCCAGGAGCTGTGTGACCTGGAGCGTCTGTGTGCGTCCGGTCTCTGGGAGGAAGCCAGAGTCCTGCAGCAGCGCCTCATCGAGCCCAACGCCGCCGTGAGTACCATCTGCTGCCCGGTGGACGCTTTTAGCCTCCGCACCTTGAAACGAGCGCTCCTCAGACACAAGCTCCCGTGGCGCTGTGGGGCAGAACTGATCCGGGCCTGAAATAATTTCACTGGCTGCATTAAACCTCAGTGGGCCGAGCAAACAAATCACAAATTGTTTCGGCTAATGACTGTGAAAAACCTTCTTGTCGTGAAAACGAAAGAAAATGAGGGAGGAAAAAATAACATTCATCGTGTGCTGTAAATATCACTATTTCTTTCTTAATTTCCTCTTTGCCATTGAGGTTTGAATGCTGAGAGATTGTGGCTTATTGGCCGTATTTTATAGGTAGTTTGTTGTTAAACTCAACGGATTACGTAAAAACGATCCTCTCCGAAAAAGTCCAGTCTGCCCAGAAACCAGGCAACTTCCCTCTCGCACGCGGATGCCGATTTTCACGTCAGGCCCTGGTACAGTGATCCTGAAACGGTAAAGTAAATCTCATTTAAAGTGAAAAAACTAAACTCTCATTCATGAAAATATCTTCTTAGGTCAGTGCTTGTACGTTTATTGTTTTATAAGTTACCTATGTTGTTGTGTTCACGTATAAATGGCAAAATTTCAAAGTCAGTGTGAGATTTCCACCATTTCAAAAAATACATAACTGCGGTGACACAGTGATGGACGGCACACAAGTAAAAACTTACAATGGGACTATTTAAAATAGAGTAGGTAGCTTAGATCTTTAGACACATGGTTTAAACGTTCACCTACTGGATCCTGTGAATTAAGAAGTAATGAACGAGTTTTCTTCAACATGAAAAATGCGTGATTTGCTATGGAGCTCTGGAGTAAACTTCTACAGTACGTGACACGGAAACAGGCAGCGTTTGCACTCAGTGACACCGCACAGTCGAGTACTAGAGTCGTGTGCTGTGTGTTGCTCAGAGCCGGAGATGCGTGAGGAAGCAGCGCTGAACGGTTTGCTCCGGGCTGCAGACATGTCTGTTTTTGTAGGTGAGTTAAATGTCGCCGCCCTTTCGGGGCTCAGTCCGCCGCACAAAACCACCTCCGCGTGCTGCGTCAGGGAAATCCGGCTTCCCTCCAGCCGCAAGTGGCACACGGTCTGGATGCAGCTCAGCAGCCAGATGTCGATGACTAAATGCCGAACCTGTCTGGTTTTGCTCGTCATTATTGATAAAGCTTTGAAACCACCCTGCAGCTCCTTCTGGTGGGGTTGTGTGGAGACTGATGGGAGTTCTGTGTTGCTAGGTGACCAGGAAGTTGGGAGTTCCTGCCCTCAAGCAGGCGATGGAGTGGTTTGGTTACCACGGCGGCGCCTGCCGATCACCTCTTCAGCCGCTCACAGAGGCTGAAGCCCAGCAGCTGAGGCGGGACTTCTCCTCCAACGGATGGCTGTGAGGTGAACCAGGCAGAGAGAGAGTGTGTGTGTGTGTGTCTTCACTTTACCTGGGAACCTTGAGTTCAGTCCTTAGATCTGTCCGTGGGATGTGGGATGAAGGGGCAACACAGCAGGAAAACAAATCTGTTGCTGCCTCGCAGCTCCTCATAAAAATATCAAAACCCCGATCAACTTACTCTGTTTAAATTAAACACACACTCAGATTCAAATCATGGTTGCGAACAGCGTTTACTTCAGTAAAGGCAGAGCGGCAATGCAGTGCAAAAGGAACAGTGTTATAGGCCTTTAGGTTTGTTCCAAAATCATTTATGTCCATGGTTTTTAGATGTGTCACAGAAAAAGCCTGAATCACAAATTTGAACTTAAAAGTTTCTTTTTGGAGGAACAATTGTAATTCAGACCCTCGATTAACAACAACAACAAAAACAAAAAACAAACACCAACCAAACCTTTCGCAGACTGGATGATGGATCCATCAGTGTGCTGACAACACATCCGAAGCTAATGTCAGACTGTAGCCAACTGTTGTCAATCATGGAATCAGAAGAAAAAAAAACCCACACACACTGATTTTCTGTGTTATTGTTAAAGAGAGAATGTTTTATTCATCCTTCCCTTTACTTTACACAAAAAGAAATCACTGTCATTCCATCAAGTTGCTCCTCTGCTGCAGTCGTACAGGATAAACATTCAGTATTCTGTAAAGTTAGAGAAATGTTCGGAATAAAACTCTACAACGACTTGATTTGACAATAAAAAATTGCTTTTCACTTAAATGCTACATGAACATGTCCCTTTATTTCAATCAGGTCAGCCTTAATCGGCATTGATTGATTGATTTATTCTTTTTTTTGTTTTGTTTTTTGACGGAGCCAGAAACAGCTTTCCCGACCGGCTTTCCAGCCTAGTGAGCTAGTGATCTCCATCGTTTACTGCCGTTCTCCCTGCGGCGCTGACCTGTTTTCCCTCAACTGTTTTAAAATGGCGAAATACCTGTCCGCTTACGGGTGCCGCTTGGACCGGGGAATCCAGGAGAGAAAATTTCTTGCTTCTAAATTTTCCCCCTACAGCTCACAGCCCCGGACCTGTGACAGAAAACACAAAGTACTGTACTGGTGCTCGCCTTGCACCGCACCGTAACAACACTGTGACTCCACCTACTGTGCCTACGGGGTGTTTTGGCGTGTGCTGGCTGGAATTAATTGCGGTCCCACGCTTTCACTGTTCTCCACAGGACACACAGTCAATAACTTACTCTATGGTGAACAGCACACTGGGATTTCAGACACTTGTGAATCACTTTGCACCGTCACTGGCCGGTGTGATGCTGGAATCCACACACACACTTTACAGTTGCAGTACAGCAGCTCGTGGACACAAGGTGCCTTTTTCCTTCCACTGTGGGAAATACATACATTTTACACTCCTGACACCAAATAAAGGCTGAGAGTAAATAAAATGCACCAGGTAGCAGACTTGATATTCTGACTTGTGGTTCTGAACACGGTTCCTCCCGCCTTGGGCTCGAGCCAGGGGTCCAATCACGGCTCGAACCAGAGGTCCAATCAGCCAGAACACCCAAAAACACCACTTTGGGTGTTTCTCTGTAAAGATGGCCGTTGTTGGCTGCAGTGTTTCATGTTGTGTGTCTAACGGGTTTGCCCGGTCGACAGAAAAAAGGGTGGGCATTCGTTCGTTTTTCGTCTAAAAAAAACAACAAAAAACATATGTTGCATGTTTCCGTTGGTAGATTTAAGGATTTCAGTTCAGCCACAGCTCAGTGGGAGGCAGAGCTGTGGGTCACATTCACTGTATGTAGCAGAATAACCCTTTAATTTGGAAAAGTTAAAGGATGAAATTACTGTGGTGATTAGAGCCAAGTGAAGCAGGTAGCCATGGCGATGAGAGCCCGCAGCTTTTTTCGCATGGCGCTTTCTTTGCTTTTGTCGTACCGTGACTCCAATTAGCACCTTCCCCGCGGGAGATAAATACAAAAATACATATTGGATCTTAAAAAAGGGATCCATTGTTTTCTCCCTCTCATTTTCTGCGGTGCATACAGCCTTGTAACCGTCTGTTTTTTGTGGTGTGGCTCCAAGAAAATAGTCTCAGGTGTCATATTTATGAACAAAATCAAATCAGCCATGTATTAACCATGCATCATACCATCAACTTGGTCTTCAGGGGGCCTGCCCTCTCTGCTTCCATGAACCATTTTTTTTTCTTGGTAAAATTTACATTCATATATTAGGCCTTTATTCACTTTTTAAGAAAATGTGTCTGGAAATGATAAAAACCTTATGACCACGGGGCTACTTGTTAGTCCATCCATCCATCCATCCATTAGCTATACCACTTATCCTTTGAGAGTCGCGTGGGGCTGGGGCTGGGGCTGGGGCTGGGGCTGGGGCTGGGGCTGGGGCTGGGGCTGGGGCTGGGGCTGGGGGGCCGGGAGGGTGGAGTGGACAGCGGCAGGCACGCCAGGCACACATTTTTGGGGGGGGGCCCTGGACTTTGACTGTGTGTGCACTGCGCTTTTGCATTTTTGCCTTGAGTGCTGTGCCCAAGTCCATGTCTGGTTGCAGTGCTGCGGCTGGCCTTGGGCTGAGTGGCTGGAACAAGGGCATCATCATTCAGGTGCATGCAGTGAGCAGTGGGGAGACCGGGAGAAGAGAAGATCATCAGAAGAGGCGCAAGCAGAATTGTGAAGCTGGCAGAGCTGCTGAGAGAAGAGAGAGAGAGAGGGTGAGAGAGAGCGTGGACCAGGGGAGCAGCTTCCTCTGACCTGTGGAGGAGGAGGAGGAGGAGGGAGGGAGGGGTCCACCTCCACCTGAGGGGACTCCTCCTCAGGAGGAGGAGGACGAGTGAGAAATGGATCAGTTAGAGCACAGCTACACACTTTTCGAAACAAGGTTTTTGCAGTCAGGTACGCAAACGCGCAGCTCCAACCCTCGATACTGCACGGCCAGCTACCAGGACCAATGGGCTGATGAGGTTAAGTGCAGTTTTATGTGATGGAAGGGGGTCACCCGGGGTCACATTTGAATGAATCCAATTTCCATATACGTCCCCAGTGTGGGAGGAGAGAGTTTTACGGGAAGAGAGAAGAGGGGTTTTGAGATATAAATGCTCAAACAAAATGCTCCATATTTGACATGTACCAAGAGATAGCAGAGCAATAAAAGCCCTGTGTGATTAAAGCTGCCTTCATTTTTTTTTTTTTCCCTCCTATCTCGGCCTCTTGGGGACAGAAGAACTTCTCAAGAAGCTGAAAATCACAACGTCTAAAAAGACGTCTTTGCTAATGTGTTAGCTGACAGCTGCCGTTTTAGGCGTCCATAACGTAAGCACGGAGAACATTAGCGTCCGTTTGGAGCGTTTTTTTGTGTCCATCTGATGAATTTAAATCCAGCATGCACTCTCCTTTAAGGTCTGTTTTAGTCGGCCGCTGACTCTGGCCCTTTAGCTGCTCTATGTTTTCTTGACCAGCTTGTCTTCAGCTTCGTCTGTCTGCTGTGTATCGCCGGACAGGTGCTCCACCGTGGGCGCGTCGGGGCTTTTTCGTGGAAAAACAGCTGCCTTCCTGCGGTTGGTGGAAATGAGGATGATGAGAACTTCGACCAAGCGCACCATAAAACCCAGACCATTGAGCCGAAAGAGGCTACAAAGCTCAGTCGAGCTGCGGAGTTTGCGTCCTGCCAAGTGCTTTTTGAATTGTCAGCATGTGAAAGTCTGAAATTGGCCGGACGACACTTTGCGCGAGCTAGTTTGTTTGAATTGAGGCGCGCCCCTGCCTCAATTCTCTGCTGGTTCGACACTGAGCGGCCCCATTTCACCCCCCACAAAGTCACTGCGACCATTGTTGATGTATAAAATACCGGTTGGCGGAGCTTTAATGGTATGAATTGAAATGAAAAGAGAGGTTTATTCAGAAGATCTGTCCACGGCTTCTCTTTTTAGAGAGCAGGACAGCGGTATGAGGCTGTGAATGTTTCTAGTGTGAAAGGCCTTTTGGCTTCAAGTTCATGTTAATTCAACTACTCCAGTATCATTCGGCTCTGTGCAACACTGAAAGCATCTACAGACGTTTTCCTCATGTTAAGCCACCTGTTCAAGGATTTTTTGACAGTATGAGCTGAATTCTTTTTATTCACTGGTCTGTAAAGCCTCTTTCCAAGGGCAGGAGAGTGCTTCAGATTTTTGCCAAAGAATTAAATAAAGAAAATCTCTATTTGGAATTTTTTCTTTTTTTTTTCTTTTTCTTTTTGGAAGACCTGTGTCATTACTGTGTCTCTCAGGCTGCTAAACGTTTGATTCCTTTCAGAGACGGAGGAGGAGGAGGAGGAATCCTTTTTGACGGTCTTTTAAGTCTCCTAATTACTATTTAAGATTTTTTTCACAGTCTGTATTAACTGTTGACATTATTTGTAGAACATTCGCTGACCCCCTGTGGCCCCAAAGCGTCTTGAAGCTCATTGAGCGTAATTTGAACAATCTGAAGGTCCCAGTGAGAATCATCATTTAAAGCGTTCTGGTGCTTGTATTTAAAAAAAAAATAGAGAAAAGAAAAGAAAAAAAACTGCAGGTAATTGGTTCTGCGCTACTTTCCTTCATCTTTGTCTGGGTTGTGGTTTCTTTAAGCGGCCACATGGAGGCGACAGTCCCCACCGCGCTGCCCCTGCACTCCCCCGCTCTGCGTCAAGGGCATCCCTCTGATCTCAATTAGAGGACGGTGGACCCGCCGGGGGTTGAGCGTCGCCAACGCTCCCGGTGGGCACGCGGGGGGGGCGGGGGAGGGGACCGCCGTGTGTATCGCTCCTGCTCCCGGGGCGCGCGAGTGGCGAGTCAGCAAAAGCCGCCCTCAGCGCTGCAGTGTCACGGGGAGGAGGAGGCTGAGGATGACACGGAGAGGACATCAAGTCGAAACCCCCCCACACACACACAGGCACACAGGCACACACACACACACACACACACACAAAAACCACCCCCCCCCCCCCCCTGCCTGCACCCCCCCATCCCCTCTCCCACACCTGACAGTTTGACGTTGGTCTCCTCCTCCTCCTCCTCCTCTCCCTCCCTCCATCATCTCTCTCTGCTCTCACTCTCCTCTTCCTCCCCCCTCTCCCCCATCTCCGTATCCCGGCTCTTCAGGCGATGTGGTGACCTCTCTGTGTAGTGTAGCATGTAATGCCCAGTCCCTCTTTCCCTCTTCGCCTCTTTTCCCCCCTCTCTCCCGTTCTGGCGGCGCCCCGGATTAAAACCGAGCTTTAAAGATCCCCAGAGCGAGTACACCGGCTGCTGTG
Organism: Xiphias gladius; assembly: GCF_016859285.1. Lineage (NCBI taxonomy): Eukaryota > Metazoa > Chordata > Actinopteri > Istiophoriformes > Xiphiidae > Xiphias > Xiphias gladius. The sequence continues at coordinate 5,125,831 of NC_053414.1, read as the reverse complement.
AGGGTGTTTCTGTCAAATTACCGCTGTGACCTCCCCGACCCGCGGAATGACTCGGAAGAATTGAAAGATTGGATATTTAACAAATCGAAATTTCCGATCATATCATCTTTCCCCATTTACATATGGAAATATTACCGTCCCCTACCTGAAACGTACATTTTCTCTGCGTACTGACTACTGTGAACCCAGCCAACACCTGGTCTACGTGTCAGCAGAGCCGATCACACGGACGCATGCGGACGCCATAACATTTGACCCAATTGTGACGGTTGGACATGTCAAGGGAATTTCTGTTCGTCTGGTTAACAGGTCGCGTCCACGATCTGTCCCACATCAGACACGGAAAAATATGGAAATGAGAACGACGGATTCACCCGCCACTAAAAATAGTCGCCAACTACGTAACAGGGAGTTTATTAAAAACTACAGTGTCCTGATGTTACGGGAAATTAACTGAGTTTTTTTATTTTATTTTATGAAACACACTGTATGTATTTGTGACCCGATTTTAAAGATTTATGTCTTCAGTAGGAACAAATAAGTGGAGGAAGAGGATATTTAATCATTTTCCTATTTAGGTCTTATAGGTTAAATGAAGATATTTACCAAAAACCACCTGTAAACACCACCATGAGTACATTATCACATGGAGACACACTTTTCAGATTTAGCAAGCACTACACTATTTTTTTTTTTTCCTCCAGCCACTTTGGGATCCAGCGCGCCGCTCGAGAGGGAAATCGGGAAGGTAAGGGTGAGCGGGAGGATGACAGAGAAACCCCCCCTGTACAAGATGGAGGGAGATCAAAGATGATAGAGTCTGTGTGTCTGTGGGTCAAAAAGAGAAAAACAAAACAAAACTAAAGGCAGAGAGTGGATCAGATTGAGGAATGATGGTGGATGCGGGAGATAAAAAGGAGAAAGAGGAACCACAAAGAAAAAGAGGAAACAAACCCAGGAAAGCCAGGATCTAGTAGATGGACTGTGTGTGGCAATTGTGGGCCCATTATCAGGGCCAGCGGTAGAAAGCGTAATGTCTCGCACAGATTAGTCTCACAAAGTCATAGCGGCTCCGTCTTCGCAGTGAGAGTTCAGGCTTGATGGAGCTTGGCAGCTGCATGCCGGTCCAATCAGGGAGCCACGGAGAGCTACAGGGAGCAGTGTGCGACAGAGGTGGAGACAACCTGATTAACAACTAGTTAAAATGGGTTTTGTAGGTCTAAAATTAAGCATAATTGAGCAGCTACTTGACCTATTTCTTGCTTCAAATGGAGACCGTGCTCATCAGAGAAACAAAAAGACGGTGCTGATTGTTCGAATGCTTCAAACCACCAGTGTACTTGACAATTACAAATAATATCTGTCTTTGAATAGCAAACGCGGAGGTAGTATGACGTTGCGACGGCGAAAATACTCACGTCCTGTAAATTTGATCTGAAATGTTAGTCGTTTGCTTCTTCATAGAGGACATCCCGCAGGAAATGTCCCTAGAAGAAGCTCCCCCCTGCAGCACACTGCTAATCAACTTCTGCTGTAGACCCATATGTTCACTTTGTTCCCGACACTCGTATTTCCTCCGCAACGGAGCTTAGTGCGCCGCTTCTGCGTCACAGCCCCAAAGCTCCCAACGAAGGCAGTGTGTTTAGTGATTTCTTGTCAGTGTGAGGGGTTGCTCGCAGTTTGACCGAATGCTGCACGCTAGCTGCAGTGGACGCGCAGCTTGGGTTTGGCCGCATAGCAATACTCAGTACAGCAAACGGCACCTGGGTAGTTCCCGCGCCATTGGAAGCAAACGCCCCTTTTCCACAGCAGGGGCTTTTACGCAACAATATTTGCGTGTGGAAACTCCATCCAAAATAAAAGACCTTATTTTTAGCCACAATGGTTGCGTGGCTTCAGGGATGGTTGTGTCGGTGAATATCTTAACTACTGGTTGTTTTGCCAAGGAATTTTTGTAACACATTCATTGTGCCCGGAGGATGAATCCTAATGACTTTAGCGATTCCCTGAGTATTTATTTAGCGTCATAATCAGGTAACAGATTTTAATTTGTCCAAATCTTTGGTTTATGACTAACAACTAGTGACATTACCATTAGTCTCAGCTGCACTTTGTGTTAAGTCCTGCAAATGTTAGCAGGCTAAAACCAGAAAACTAAGATGGTGAACATGGTAGACATGAGCACGTTAGCATTTTCACCGTCATGTTAGCTGGTAGTAGCATGTACTGTAGCTCAAAACGCCGCTGTGCAGCCTCACAGAGCAGCTCTCATTGTTGTTAAATCTGTCATCAGATTAGGTTGCTCAATTTTTCGCGTTTCTTCAGATGTTGCGGTAACAGGCGTGCGAAAATAGGGACTTTTAGTCACTGAGTCTAGTTCCTGGTTGTGCTCAGTTCTTGAACCATTTGCTTGTAAAGCGACGTAATACCTCAGGGGCTGTAGGATGTGCTGGATCTACAGCCCACAAGCTAAATTTAGACCCTGGTTCCTGAAAAGGTTCCTGAAAAAAGTTGCCGTGCCTGAAAAGGGCAAAAAGAGTAAGGTCTTCATTCTAGAGCCTCCGAGGCTAAAAAAAAAAAATCCCACCAGGACAAATACACTGTAGCGGATACAGGGGGGCCATTTTTAACACCCACGGTCGCCCGACTGATCCGAATTCAAAGCAGCCAAAACCCACGCTGAACTTTTAATTTTCTTGACAGGAGACCTTTAAGTCAGCTGTCACCATCGCAGTCTCCACCTACACTGTGACCTGAAGCAAAATGCCGAAGTTCAAACAGCTTTGAGCCGAAGAAGAAAAAGTCCGTTCCGACACGTATCAAAGAGGAGCTGCTGGAATCCGCTCAACGCTGCAGATGGTTGGAGATGTTTCTGGGCATCAAAGTGTAGATTTTTTTTTTCTCCTCGATGGGACTCGAGTGGACGAATGTTGAATATTTAGATCGCGTCTTCATATCCCTCAGTACACTTCTATCCCTCCTCCCCCCCACCCCTTCCCCTTTCCTCCTTAGCTGAGCTCAAGTGTTATTCCTCCTCTCCAGCATTTACGCTCGCAACTCCATCCCTCTTGTCCTCTTTCAATCTCCTTCTCCTCTTCTATTTTTTTTTTTTTTGTTGCCTGAAGCACCTGCGGCAAGAAGGCGGCGGCATGTTGAAATGTTAAAATATAACCATAAAATTAATGTGTCCTGGTCTCGAGATGTGCTGTGATGACTAGCCCGGGGGAAAACCGTAATAAAGACTTGACTTTATAATGTAGGAAACAAAATGAATGGGTGGATCCGAGTCTGACTGCTCTGAGTTTTGAGCTATATTAATCACATTCAAAATCAAACAGATGCATGAGTCACAATTATTCTCCAACATAATATGTTCATACCAACAACTGTTTTGAACCGTTGCTGGGTTGGTAAGATTGAGGCTGTGTCTTAAACAGCTCAATCATTTACTAGTCTGTACACACGGTGTGAGGAACCTAGAAGACTACGTACAGGGTGTCTCCAATGGCACATTCCATAACAACTTCAGACACTATTCAGCTTGTTTTTTTGTTTTTTTTCATCCATCCATCATCTACATTTGCCTTTTTTTTCCCTTCTTCTTCTGTATGTGTAATGCATAAGGGCATTCGGCTCTTAGTTACTGACCTTTGATTGAATGCATGCATTGTGAGATCATTTTAGTCCAATATATGGGGTAAAATAGGAGATAATAATTATCACTAGACAACTTTACTCGGGCAACGTTACAGAATAGCAAACGTGGTCTATAGCGCTCTATTTGTGCTTATATATAGTGAATGGTGACCGATTTTTGACGCAGTCTAGATTTTGTACTGTTTTTGGGATAATATAGTTGTACTTCAGGCCAAAACTAAGGACTATTTTCCCTTCAAATTAACTGGATAGTCACTAAAATGTCACAAAAGTAGTCAGAACTGCCCATCACAAGTTCCCGGGGCCAAGGTTATGTCTTGAAATGTCTCATTTTGCCCAACCAACACTCCAAAATTTTGAAAAGGGACAAATCTTCCCGAGAATGTTTTACAATTAATCCATTTTCAGCATTTTCTTCTCAATTTCTTGAAATTTTCGTGACAGATTCGTTCATGAAACCCGGGTTAATGTTACTGCAAAGTAAGTCACATGACTTAATGTTATTTAACTGAACTGGAAACAGCCTGAAAAGGGCAGTGTAGCCTATGCGATGCTTAGGCTTACACTGGTCTGCATCTCACTGTGTTTGTACTCTCATAATCAGACATAGTATTTTTCTTTTTTTCGGCATTTTATCTGTATTTACAGTACTGAGACAGACAGGAAATGCAGTGTGTGTGTGTGTGTGTGTGTGTGTGTGTGTGGCATATCTTCAATTATAATCTTCAATTGTTGTTATATCTTCAATTTTAATCTTTGAACTCCAAAATATGATCTGAATTTGCTTCCTCTCGGAATACAAAACTGTATTGAAACCATCACTGGACACTAAAGCTCTGAAACCGAGAGCCGACACGTGATTTCTTTAAGGTTAACGGCTCTTTGAAGCAACTGATACATGATTTTTTTCCTATGAAGAAGCCAGTATTGTTCTGCTGCATCTGCCCAACCGTCCTCCCTCCTCTCTCGTCAATGAGCCGCAGCAGCTCGGAGAGGAAGAGTAAGGGCTGCTGAAATTTTTATTTAGCAGATGACTACACCTATTGTATACCTCCCCCAGCGCACTCATGCGTGCATGTTTACATTCAAACAGACTCCCGAATGTGGCGCTGTGAGCGGTGGGAACCCAGAGCAATTAAAATCAGGCAAAATCAGCGCTGAGGGTACGTTGTTTTGTTTTTGTTCTCGTCATACTGCCAGTTTTTATTTCTTGCAGTTGCATGTGACACCCTGCGTCCCTGCAGTGCCAGGCCTCTCTTATCAGTATGCCGTGTGCACTTCCTCTCTAAACATGGCCAAAGCTTTTGGGAACCGTGAAGCTTCACTGATAAGATAACAGACAAAGCCTTCTCTCTTTAAGGAGCGCGTGAAATAGAAAATAGGCAATCCCTCTCCAAGGAATTAGATGGAAAGAATAGCAGGAGAGGAGCGATGAGAAAATTTTTAAATGAAATTTAAAAAGAGAGTCAGATACAAACCACGATGTTCGGGGAGAAAGGAATTCATTTTTAGTGAAGGAACAAAAGAATACACACGAACACACACTCATATAGCTGCCATGTCTGGCGTGTTAGGTGAGGATGATCTGCAGAGCATATTTAAATACTTTGCCATGGCAACAGGCTCCATGATTAGGGGCAAACAGGCAAAACTGCTGCAGCACTTGGGATTGAGATGATACAAATTAAGGGAACTCTGGACAGTTTCCAAGGAGACGAAATAGGCGGAGGGGTTAAAGTCCAACCTAAACACACCTTAAAGCTATTTTAGTGACAGCAGAGCAGAGAGTGGGTGGGGGGAGGGGAGGACGGAGCGGGGGGAGGGTAAGAGGGGGGGCTTTCTGACAGCCAAGCTCCACAAATAATCGCTACACCTGCCGAGATGTGTGATCAGAGTTCAAAAGCCCTCCATATGTCTCTCTGTGTGTGTGTGTGTGTGTGTGTGTACCTTTCATTGTTATGATGTTTCAGTGTTTCATGTCTCCCAACGGCCTTTCACACCTCTGCTCGGCGAGAACACAAAAGAGAAAATAAAAGGCTCCTAATCTGGTTCGTTTTCATGCGTTTTCTTTATTTTGTTTTTTTCTCTGTGTTTCCATTTAAAATACCAAATGCTGATTTTTTTTTTTTTTTCATGACATCATCATCTTGCAACAAATTTATAAGAAAGGACAAAAGTGACATTATGGCTTCGTGACAAGAACTGGCCTCGGGTTTCAGTGTTCAGATGCTTTTTCGGTGTTTAAAAAGGTGCCAAAACAGGGACGAAGCCCCGTGTGAAACAGATGTGTGTCAGAGGATTTGTTGGAAAGGTCGGACGTTATATAGATTTTACGTCTGCACGTTCAACCTTCTTTTTTTTTTTTTTAAATTTCAACCCACAAAAAAACCCCATATGTTTCAAGCCAACGTTATGTTTTGGAAAGTGACTGCGGAGCTCCTGACTGGACAAAAACAAACATTATAACACTAACCATTTCTACCTTATTCCTTTATTTTTGATAAGCGGTTCAGTTTTGGTGAATAAATCATTGTGGACTTCATCATAACAGCTGGATAAGCCCCATCTGCCAATGAAGATGATGAGATGCGGTTGAAAGCTCCTGGTAAAGTGGAACTTGAGTTGTGGAGTTTTAGTTTTGTTTTGTTTTCGGCGCCGTTGTGTCGTTTGACAGCTGGCGGTGATGCACCAGTCAACAAGGTAATGTGGCAACAAAGACAGCGAAGAGGAAGACCGCTAGCTACTAAGCACGGATGTGAATTTAAAACCGGCCATGAAAATGTTTTGTGAGAAAGAAAGTACACTAAACACATTTATTAGACCTCAAGGATAAACACGGTGTGTTTTCCAGCGTAACGCTAAATGTACACAAAAGCCATTATTTGTTTTCAAGAAATCTCCACGGGGCATTTTAAAGGTTGTTTTGTAAAACTACAATTTCCAGAGTCAGGAATGAACTTAAGACTCAACCAATTTCAGTCAGGAATTCGGTGTTACTTGATTTTCAAAGAGTGAATCAATTTTTCCAGGCGCTTTCTCGTTAACTTCAGTAAAAGCATCATCCGTGGACTTGGAACTGACCGACTCCCCTTGATCACAAATAACTGACATCTATCCAGACAGCAGCTAAAAGCCTCCGAGCCGCAAGTTTACCTAATTTAGAGTCGGCAAAGGTGTTCCTGTCAGCCAATCAGAGCGCAGCGCTGGGCAGCACTCTTATCTGCATGGTGCAGGAGGAAGATTTTTTTTTTTTTTAAATTGCTCAAGAGTGAAGCAGCAGAGGCAGAGAAATCCTGACTTTTAGCCCCTAGTGTGAGTTAGGCTCCAAACCGTTGGATCCTACAATTCCCATGATGCAACTCAGTAGCATCGTTCATCAGCCCCCACCTGCCCCGTTAATCGCCAGCTTCTTCGGAAACCGGCGTCCGCAGTTTGTAACACTGTCTTTCTGTTTAAAAGGTCCGTCTTCTCCGTGCCCGAGCCTACATGACCCCGACGACATCACGGTGACGCCGTCAGGGTCATTGTCTCACGCTTGACGAAGCTCATCCAGAGTCGCAGATGACGTTGGACACCTGTTTCCACAGGCGGAGTTTGTCCCATCAGGGATAATCTCATCTTTATATGTAAAGGCGGTGCAGCGCCCCTTTAACTAAACTTCTGGTTTAGTTAACCGTGGCAGCTAGATAATGTGGGACCTTCCCCCGGTTACACTGAACCATGTCGTTTCTTTTCCCTCTGGTTCTAAAAATCTAAATATTTCTCGTACCTAGTCATTTTTCTTTTGAGCAGCTCTAATGTTAATGTAGTTACGGGTACTATTTTCCTGTCTGTCTCCCAGATGCTTCAAATACGCCGCTCTGTCTAACACTGAGCCCGAGGCAGATGCCGAGGCCCGCCGCGAGCGCAGGCGGCGAGTCGGTCGCGTCGTTAGTCACCGGGCTATGAACCCACCGGACTGTAGTATATATACCGGTCAAACGCCGTCGTCCACTTCCACGCTGCCTTTCTTATTTCTCTTCATTAAGCAGAGAAAAGACAGATGGCCTTTAAAAAAACAGGGACACTTAAGAAAAAAGCTAGTAAAACAGTCAGGAAGTATTCAAAGTATTCAAAGCACAGTAGAAGAAGGTTTTTGTTCAGGCACTCGTTAAGCTCCCCCCGTGTCACTGATGACGGTTTTTTGGTTGGTTTTTTTTTTCCCAGTCTTGGCTCCGTCACTTGTTGATCAACAGTGACAAAGCCACGGAATGCTCTTTCCATAGTCGCTCATTATAGTGGTGATTATGGTAATGTGTTTGGTTTCGTTTCTGCCATACGTCAGGCTGGCACAGACTCCGGTGTGTGTTTGTGTGAAAGAGTGCGAGAGGTGAATACTGTGGAGCTAATCAAAGTAAGGACGCTGACGCTACGTCTCCAGTCCTCACGTGAAAATAAGTGACACAAGTAAACAGTTTCTCTCAACACAGACTCGGGCTTTGAAAAACTAGGAGGAAAAGGAAAATTTACATTCAACTTAAGGTTTTGACAGAAAAACAACAACAGCAGCAGCAACAGAGTCCTGGGGCCTGTACTGCGAAGCGGGATTTGTGGTTAGCGGGGTAACTTCAGGTTTAACCCGCGGACCCCAGAGTTACGACGGCGGTCCACGTCTTACCTGGGTACATCGCCGTAGCAACAGATGCCGCACACCTAACACGCTCCGGAGCAGGTTGTTGTTCCCGATAAATCGCATCAAATGGCATCAATGTTCGTAGAAGACCCTGTTGGGCTCGGTGCGCTGATCGTGAGAGGGTCTCTTAGGAGGGCAAGAGCGCTCAGCGACCAGCAAACCCCTTTGGCGTCTCTTTTTTTATACGAGCGACCCTCATTATTGCTGAGGGCCAGCTCCTCAGCAGGAGTGTACTCCTGTGTAGGAGGGCCCCCTCCTGTTTTCTTCTGCTTTCTTTTTTTTCTCCAGTCGGCTCCAAGCAATGTCAAAGCCATTTCATTGTGCTTTTGTAAACCGATATCATCCTACAACAGAGACTGATTGAAGCGCTGAAGCCTTGTACCATTTGTACTTACAAGATGTGAAAGTAAACCTACTTACCGCTTTGAGTTATGTTTTTATATTTGCTCCCGAGTCCGTTTGACACCACCGGGGGTTCGAGCTGAAAGAATAAGGCTAAAATGGTCCTACACGCAGTAAGAATACATCTACGCAACATATTAATTAAATGGAATACGAAAACGTGGTTACAGTCAGATCTACTCGTGTCCTGATGAAGGGGTAGTGACACGTTCACAAAGCGATTCTTTTTTTTTGTTTTTGCCAGGTGCCCTTCCTGCATTTGGCAGCGGCAACAGTTGCCTTTAGCCTGGATCACGTGTTTAACGTCTTCGTATGTGTCTGATATTTTGTAGTTTGCTCTTCGTCTGTAAAATATGCCGCTCTGCTGCACAGTAGACCTGTGCACGTTTGCGGTCGCAAAACACCGCCCCCTTCTATGTGAACCCAGATAACAAAAATATATCCTGGGTATGTTGTACTTGCTTCGTTGTACAGGCCCCTGGTGTAAAATGAACAGTCTGAGAGCCTCAATGAAGAAGAATAAAAAAAAAAATTCAAGACAATCTCAAAATTGACGTTTTGTTAAAATAACATATTTAAAAGAAATCGAGTCAAGTTGAAACCCCCTTTAAAACAGAATTCACATGAAGACTCTCAATCCGAACATTTCATTCGTTTTAGAAAAAGAAAAAAAAAATCTTCTAGCATTGTTTTTAAACATTTACGTTGGATGATCCCAATGGGACTCAAATAGGTTGGCAAATAGGTAGTGTACATAAAGATATGTACACTACCTTTGTTTAAACTTACAGAACAGTCTGGCATTTTAGAGACACTTGTTTGTTGTCTTCCCTGGAGTCAAATTAGAAGAGCGACACCAGTTTTATGGGTCCAAGATGTGTTTAGCTTAGCACAAAGCCTGGAAGTGGGAGGAAACTGCTAGAAGCCTTCCGACAAGATAAAGTTAATATCTGTCTTCTCATCTGACCTGGAGCACGACAATAAACAAGCCTCTCTCTGAAATACCAGTGTATTCCCTTAAAAGAGTAGCCGGACATTTTGTGAAATATGCTCATTTGCATGTTGAGAGCAGGCAATAAAGTATCGATTTTTCTCTCAGCAAGGAAAGCAAATAGGAGGATTTCTCAAATACTGAACCGGTCCTCTGGAGTTGTGGATGTCTTATCTTTGCAGGAAACAACTTCGTGAGAGATGGGAACTTCGTGAATTCTGTTTTAGGGTGGATTTCGGCTGCCCCCCTTCCTCGTCACAGAGGTTCTTTACAGTGAAACATGAAATCAGTCATATTTAGTGAAAACCTTACATGTTAATATCAAACGGCAACTTTTCAAGTTGAGATTTTAAGGTGCATTTTAAAGGGTTTAGTGATCCGCAATGTTTTCTCAGACTGTGAAGGAACATGGGATCATTCACTTAAATAAAGGGAAATTAAACAAAATGATCAATAAAACATGCTGTAGTCGAAAGGTTCTTGCCTGGTAATAACACAGTGTCCAGGACTGACAGATCATTGATGTGCACATCTACTCCCCCCCCCCCTCCCCGATCTGAAAAACCACCTCAGCTAAAGGCAACAGTCAACTCCATTTAACAGTGTCTCTGTTCGGATCCCAGAGCCAATTAAAAGGTGTGAGCTGCCTCCGTCAGTCTGGCTGTTTCAGATGTCACGGTCCAATTGTTCAGTGGGGAAGACATCAGCCCCCGGAACCACATCTAAAATAGTCGTACTCTGAGATAATCAAACAGCCGACAATTAACTTCATTTCCCATTTAACCCCCCCTCCACAGACACACACACACACACACACCCACCCCACCAGCAACCCACAGTATGACTATACTGTACACACACACACACACACATATGGCGTGTCTACACACCGGTCTCATTACACAGACAGACGCTGATTCCCAGCAGGCACGACACACGCGTGAAATATGTTAGTTAGAGCTTATCACAAGCTTTGTTAAGTTCACAACAGTCAAGCTAACGCCTCTTTTTTGTGTGTGTGTGTGTGTGTGTGTGTGTGTGTGTGTGTGTGTGTGCGAGGGGTGTTCTCTATTCTGAAGGGGGATTTTCGGTGATTTCTACACAAATACTAAACACTGAAACTGACATCATTAATCTGGGATGTGAAAAGTAGGAAAAACAAAAAAAAAACACAAGCTGCATGTAGCAGACGAGAGCAATTTTGCCAAAAATTGCTCTGGGTGAAGGGAAAGTTTCATTTCAAAAACATCCACAAAACACTGTAAATAATCATTAAGTCTTATTTTGGTAAATTAATCCATTAAGGTAAAGCACATTATGGATTCTTGGTAAAAATTCAAAATGAGCTCAAGACTTTTGCTTACAAGACACAAGCATTATTAAAAATATCATATTTCATGTGAAAAAAAAGAAAAAATGTGGAATGAAACCCTTCGTGCTCGGAGAGTCATTTGACACCCAGGCTGTAATTCATCAGATCAGCCTCTCTCTGACCCACTAAGCCTTTTTAGCAGACAAAGCCTCCAGCTTCTCATCCTCGTAAAACCCGCCGGAAGCGAAATCTTGCTTTCAGGCAGAAATTGCACGTTATTATCAAATTGCACCTCCAAATCAGAAATTGCACTCATTACTACAGCACGTGACACTGCGGGCACTTCCGTTCCCCTCCTGCGGTTCGTCCACTCTCCACCCTCCCACTTTCCCTTCCGATGCTGAGCCACTGATTCTGGATCAGCTGCAGCCTGTTGGCACTGCGTGTTTGGCACTGAGGAGGATGTTTCTGGTGATCTGTGATCAGACTGAGCTGTAACGGCACTGAGTGAAAAGAAGAAAAGAAAAGAAAAGAAAAAAAGACAAAGAAAATCGGCTCACATTTTTACACCCTTGTGACATCTCACTAACGCTCAGTAAACAATCATATTCTGATACTAGAGCACCGATATGAGGTCAGATGTCAGAGCGAATGCGTTTTTTAACGGGAAGGCAGGAAACCCAGAAAACAGTGATTTGGTGATTTGAAGGTCAAAACATGTCTTGATGTCTCAGTTGAAACTGGGCTCAATGTGGTTGAAAAGTAAGTAGGTTGCGTTGTTTTTGGGGTTTTTTTGGAAAGAACTGCTCAGGGTAATTTTTCCATCATTCAGTCATTAATGGATCAATGATGATTCGCCACGTCTTGCCGTCTTGCCCTTAGACAACTTGTACATTTTTGCCGTTCCAGCTGACCCGTGCTGCACTGACTAAAACAATAAATTAGTTCATTGGAATGAATTAACTGAAGGTTTCACCAACTCAGCACTGTCTCTATGCTGCTTATGATCGGTAACGTTGAAACGACGATTATAATGTATGTAAACAACATCGGGCACCGAACGCTGGGTCCAGTTTGGATCCAGTGTCTGGTCGGGAGAGCACCCAGGTTCTCTTAAACTCTGACGGGGACAAATCTCGAATCAAACTCTTCGTCTCTCATGGCTCTTTTCTGTTAGCAAAGAGTAATGTAGGAATCACTCAGGCAACATTAGCAGGCGTCTCTGTTTTTCGGCGACACTGAGGAACTGCTTACAAACATCGCTGGCGTCGTGATTATATCAATTGCAGCTAAATAACGCTGATGCCATAATTAATGCTCTCGGGCTGTCTGCAAGCCGGTGTCTGTACTCCGTCAATTATTTCATAGACGGCGAAGCTTTACCCTCTAACGTCATCCCACGATCACGATCACTGTGTTCTTATAGTCCGACAAAACCAGCAGTCTTCTCTACTGAGGATATCGGCATATCAACAAAGTAAAGCTTGTTACCCCAGTAGTTTTGAATTTGGACGTGCACAAGTTGCAGCAAGTAGCTTGTAATAATAAGCTGTGCAAAGTAAGTAGGCTACAGCTGTTATTTCAACGTGTCAGACACATTTAATCAACACTTTCTATCTTCTTCTCATTTTAGGGTTGTACAGGGGTGCTACAAGTAGTTAACATTAATTAGGCTGCCACTAAAGTTTTCCCTCCCTCTCACCAACAAAACATAGTGACAGGTCTAAATTGACTTGAAGTTTTAGTTATTTATAACTTTAATTACTTGCAAATGTCGAAAGCCGAGTCTAATTAGAACGGTAAGGAATTCAATCAGCGGTTTGAAAGGATTCAGATGAGGTAAGTGGAGTCAACGCTGAGATTCGGATTTTAAAAAAATACTTCTGAACCCAAAACGCTGCCTAAACTTCCAAAAAAACAACTTTCAACCTTTTTAACCAAGATTAGCCAGTTTAAACCCTGATGTCTCCACGTTCTTTGACATGAAAAGCACCAAATCAGCGTTCACTGGAAAATGTCCATATGCACTTTTGAATCCAGAGTTGCGTTTCGTCAGGCTAGCTGACCCTGGAGCAGATTTAGCACCAGTGTGTTAACTGAGCAGTAAATCTGGTTGGGCTCAGCTGATCCTGAATCAGTGGCTTTCTAATCGGGTGCAAAAAAAAAAAGAGATTTATGTGACATATGTCAACTTACTAGAGCCCATTGATTTGTACTCTAGAGAATACTGCAGGTTACAGGTGTGAGAGATAACGTGGAAAAACTGGATGAGGAGAAAACCGGAGAAAAGAAATCAATCTTTTCATAAATAACAATCATCTGCTCAAACCAATAGGAGGGTGATGGGAGGAGGATGATCCGGGTACTGGGGCACCGTGGCAGTGTGGTCCGGGTCACATGGCCAGAGCTCGGGCCTTGGCGGCTGCTGCCTGCGCCTTCTGCACAGCTCCCTGGCTGTTCTCTCTCCTCATCAGCTGGTTGGTCTCAAACAGGCCCTCGTGGCCGCCGCCGCCACCGCCGCCACCTCCACCTCCGGGGCCTCCGTCCACAAACGTCAGCGCGCCTGCACCAGACAGACTGTTGGTAACGCACTTCATCAAAGCAAACGGGAGCTGCATGCACTTTTAAAGGCGCGAAGCAACCGGACTACAAGCCATGCTCTTAATAAAAAAAGAGGACTAAACTCACTTCATCGAACAAGTAAAACAATGGATTTTAGGATAGTGAGGCCACAAATGTAGACCTGCTGTGTCCTCCACTTACAGGCAGAGGAGGGCTGCATTTATTGGCTGCACAGTTTATAACCAAGTTGCTTGAGTTTTCTCTAAAAAAAAAAAAAATTCTCTGTGCATTCGGATGTCCAACCCTGTCTCCCATAAAATACATTCATTTTGGAGAAGACGTAATTAACGCCCGGACGATGTTTTCTGGAAATGTTTTTTCCCAGATTTTCCAATCTGGGAAGTGTGGCGGCTCCCACTCAGACAAAACCCGGTTAAACAGCAAACTCTCATTTTTACACTTCAGTGTTTGCGGCCAGGTGGATTTTGTTACTTCAGGACAGAGCCAGGCTAGCTGTTTCCCACTGTTTCCAGTCTTTAATGCTAAGCTAAGCTAACAGAAGACCGTGGTCTGGGTTGAGTACTGACAAAGTCTTAGCTGATACGCAGACTTTTTCAATACTGCACCAAGACCATGATTGTTTTCTAACCTTAAACAAGTTCTTTGAGTTGCCTCAACATTATCATAAAACTGTTAGTCCTGTTTTAGAGGATGGATATAGAGGAAGACGAACGAAAGATAGCAAGTGTCGTTTGCAGAAGGCGTTTCATATAAACGAAAATCTACAATCTACAAATCTTATTTGCAAATTAGCTGTAGGTGACAGAGCTGAAATGTAGCAAGCAGAACAAATCTGATTTGACGTTTCAGGCGTGGACAGAACATGAACTTGAACTAATCATCAAGAACCCATGTCAGATTGATAAAACCCGAACCCATAACCCCATAAACCCAAGACTACACAAAACTGTGGTCACGACTGAAAATACTGACTTCAAATCTCACTAAACACGACATTTCTTAGATTTATTATTTTCTTCTGCATGAAATCAGGGAGTTGTTTACGCAGCATACAGTACGATGTGTTTTGCATGTAGTTTTCTTCAGAAAATATTGGTACATTTAAAGGGAGGTTTCGGTTCAACGTGAACATCCTGCTTGGTGCTTGTTTCGTCTGCTCAGGAGCACTTTTCAGGAGAAAGGAAAAAAAACATCACCCGGCTGCAAACACTTGTTGCTTTGTAAAGTCTCTCTGGCAAAACTTGGATTTCTCTACATGAGAGATCCCGAAACCACCGACACAATCTGGGCCAAAATGCAGCTACAACAAAACCAGGACAATAACTTTAATCCATTAATTCCACCATTTGAAATTACATGTTATTATCAGCTACGTTATTCTGTTTGTGCTTCATCACCTTTACCTTCTGTCATCTGCTTGAGTTCTTGTTTCCGTCATATACTCAATGGGTGAGGGGTTAACTGTTACTTGAACTTAGGTTAATGTTTAACTGAAGACTGCATTAAAAAAAAACAAAACCCCATCCACAGTAAGAATGAAGCCCTTCCCTTTAAAACAGCGCTTGGATCAGCTCTGATTTTAGGTTGTCAGGGCCGAGGGAAACTGAAGGAAACTTTGTGCTCCATCTCTATTTTTACAAGTACAAAAATTAGCCGGTTGTCAGGGTGGCAAATTATTCCACCCTTGCCACACAGCAGTCTTCAAATGAAAAATGTGTTGATTACCTCCAGAGACTCGGAGCCCTGACACGCGGGGAGCTTTAGATCAGACAATTAACACGTTTCAGTGGTTAAGATAATCAAAAGGTATTTAAAACGCTTGGAGCATTAAAACACTGTAACAATGTGAGAGTGGAGATTTTTTTGTTCCCAAACTTAGATATAAAGTACTGTTTTAATTTTTGTGAAGTGACTCAAACTAACACAATTAAAAGAAGAATGAAACTGGAAAAACTAGAGACGTCTTGCGATGGGATCAAAGCAGCTGCGACGCCCGTCGACGCCATGTTGGTGTTCCGACCCATGAGTAGTCATTACTACATAGTTACATGAGTACTCGGTAGGCATTACTACATAGTTACATGAGTACTCAGTAGTTATTACTACATATTTACATCAGTAATTGGCAATTATTACCACATTAGTACATGAGTACTCGGTAGTCATTACTACATAGTTACATGAGTACTCGGTAGTCATTACTACATAGTTACATGAGTACTCGGTAGTCATTACTACATAGTCAGTACATGAGTACTCGGTAGTCATTACTACATAGTTACGTGAGTACTCGGTAGTCATTACTACATAGTTACGTGAGTACTCGGTAGTTATTACTACATAGTTACATGAGTACTCAGTAGTTATTACTACATAGTTACATCAGTAATTGGCAGTTATTACCACATTAGTACATGAGTACTCGGTAGTTATTACTACATTAGTACATGAGTACTCGGTAGTTATTACTACATAGTTACATGAGTACTCGGTAGTTATTACTACATTAGTACATGAGTACTCGGTAGTTATTACTACATAGTTACATGAGTACTCGGTAGTCATTACTACATAATTACATGAGTATTTGGTAGTCATTACTACATCAGTACATGAGTAATCGGTAGTTATTACCACATTAGTACATGAGTACCCGGTAGTTCTTATTACATAGTTACATGAGTAATCGGTAGTTCTTACCACATTAGTACATGAGTACTCGGTAGTCATTACTACATAATTACATGAGTATTCGGTAGTCATTACTACATCAGTACATGAGTACCCAGTAGTTCTTATTACATAGTTACATGAGTACTCGGTAGTCATTACTACATAGTTACATGAGTACTCGGTAGTTATTACCACATAGTTACATGAGTACTCGGTATTCATGGGTCGGGCCACACCCATCTTCGACTCGGCCTTCATTTGGATCTCAACTACAGACCTGTAACGTTTGGTGACTCTATCTTGCAGAGTTGTGACGTTATCGTGGTGAAAAAATCTGTCAGACACACACACACACACATTCCAAAGTACTCCCGCCTTTTGCCATGATGACACACACAGACTCACAAGGTGAAAACGACAGCAGCCCCGCCCTCGCGGCTGGTAAAAAAAAACAACACACTTAAGCTCAGCAAAGTTACCAAAGTGAGATGCTGAGGTAAACCTGAGAAAATGTTGGTTTCTGATGCACCATCCTCGTGTTACAAGCCTTTCAAAGTTTTCAATTTGGACTTTTAATGATAGGATGACCATTGTGAATTTCAAAATAACAGAACACTGCATAATCCACCTGTGTTTGGATTCAGACCGGTGATGAGGGAGATGTCGCCTGCATCGCGTCTTGGAAATAAGAACATTCTGGTTTGTTTTGTACCTTTCTGAATGAAAAACGAGTTGAGTGGTTCAAGTCTTACCGTAGCCGTCCACACATCCGCTTTTAAACTCGCCCTCAAACCTCATCCCGTCGAAGCGTGTGAACACGCCGGCGCCTTGGAACTTCCCCTGAACAAATTCACCTTCATACCTAAAAAAAAAACAAAACAAAAAAACGGATTCACAAACACATTTGCTAGTAGAAAAAAAAGTGACATTCCCACATAACACGCTACAATAGCACATCCTGACAGTTCATCCGAAGTGATTGAAGAATTGTGAGTAAAAGGAAGAAAAAAACTGAGAGGAGAGCCAGGGGCAACATTTTTCGAGCGCGTGAGGAATACTTTTGTGGTTACACGAACAATTACCAAGGTTCGACTGTGACACCGCACCAACATTGTCCTTGAATGTTTGGAATTTCAGGCATGAAAATCGCAAACGTCTGGCTCAACTGTTTGCGACTCCAACAAATTAACAGCGAAAGCCTTCCTCAAGACACCCACGCCGCTAGAGACTCGGGCAGATGCAACGCACGGCTCGGCGTGGACAGTGTTCGGGGTTCGGTTCTGTGAAATCTAAAATAGCCTCTCACCGGAATCGCGTACCCACTGGTGATAAAAGCTTAAAAAACAAAACAAAAAACAAAACCATTTCTCTGCACAATCTGCAAACAGGAGCTGACAGAAACAGTGGAGCAGAGGCAGGGCAGGAGAGAAGGAAGTGGGGGTGGACGCTTCGACTGGAAATACACATCAGAACTAAGTCAAGATATCTCACAGTAATAATAATAATATCACACGCGCAGTACGACATGCGTTGCAACAAACTCATCTATGATACTGTCCGTTATGAATCTGTGTATCCAAACAGGGCAATATTCCCCTGAAAGAGCGAAAAAGAAAAAAGAAAAAAATGTATAGAGCAGGAAACAAACCCGAACTGTCCCGTGTACGCTGCATTATTAAGAGCTTTCAGTTTGGCAGGATTTGACGCACAGCTGAGATGAAACAGTGCGACTCAAAGCGCAGAGTCTCAGCCCCCCCTTTTTTTTTTTTTTTTTTTAAAAACACACTCAGCGTGAACGTAACGTGAAACAATCGCTTCAATGTCGAACGGCCAAAAAGCTGACGAAAGGCTGAACTGCCAGAGAGCAAAACGGAGCTCCGACATCTGCAACAGCAGTGATTAATAATGATTAATTATTGATTACTATTTAATAACTGACAACCAAACTGGTTATTGTGAGTTATTCACCTTTTATTCTCAGATAAAAACGGGAGCTTTTAGTGCTCAAAACGCCAACAGTCCCACACCAGATTCTGTACAAAGCTCCGTGAAGGAGCAGGCTAAAAACTTTTCAGAACCTTTCGACTGTACAGGCAGGAACTATTTAATACTTAAAAGGCTGCTTCTCTGGCCAGTATTCATTTAACACCTTAAAAAACATGTTTTAGTGTTTCCACAGCCCTTGAAGAATGAATCTACTGGTTTTTCCAAGTAATAACTCGACAAACGGCCTTGAACAGGCTACGCTCCGGCTCCTCATCCGTTCACCTTCACCAAACAAAGAAGAGAGGATGAAAAACTGAAGAAACTGAATTTGAATTGGGGGGGGATCTCTTAGGGTCACACTTCCACATTCTTTAACAAAATAGTCGTCTAGGAAAAAAACAGAGAGAAGCAGCAGATGTTTCCATCTTCTCTGGAATAACCTGTAGCTAATATTACAGCGAGAGAGAAGTACTCCTGACAGTCTGACAGTCAACATGTTCAGGCCACGAAAGTATTCCAACAATTCTGAAGCTGCAAAATAAGATATGTTTCTTCTCCTTCTCTGTTTATTTCCCTCTTTTCCGAGGCCGATGAGGTAGTTGCTGGGATTCTGCACCGACTGAGACCGGGACCACCCGTACTCAGTTTCCAAGCACCGTCCTGTTCGGCACCGCATTAACTTAGCGACTGAAATTCATCACATGCTGTATGTCGGTGATGAAACAAATAATGGACAATAATTTAACGATTTTGATAATCAGTTAACTGTCATTGATCAAACAAAAACACCAAAGATCCTCTGGTTCCAGCTTCTCAAATGTGGGGATTTGTTGCTTTTCTCTGTTTTCTGTCACTGTAAATTAAAAATCTGAACTGCTGGTCAGACAAAAACAAAAACAAAAACAAAACCCTTATCTTCATTTTACTGAATAATAAATTAAAGACGATCAACAAAGTGACTGGTTTTGAACTGATGTTACGTTCATGAAGATGGAGCCTTTTAAGGAAAACCATCAAACTAAGTTAACTAAAAGCAAACAATTAGTCTATTAATCGATTAGCTGATTAGCGATTAGTGATTATGTTGATAGTCGATTAATCTTTCGGTAATTTTTTAAACAAAAATAGTGAAAAAAACATTTTTCTGCTTCCAGCTTATCAGATGAGAGAGATGAGATTTGCTGCTTTTTTTTGGTCATATATCATAATTATATGACTGAATATCTTGTACCAAGATGTCACCTTGGGCTCTGAGAAGTTGTGATGGGTGCTTCTTCTATTTGTTGACATTTCATAGACTGAATGATAAACTGATTCAACAAAAAAAAAAAAAAAAGAGTCGGCAGATGAACCAATAATGAAAATAATCGTTAGTTGCAACATGTCTCCCTCCCTGACCGCTGCGAACACCTGCTGGGGTAAGCAAAAAATATTAACAGTATTAAAACAACTTTATTTAAGAGTAACTTTCTAGATAAAAAAAAAACTGAACTGAATATTCAACAACTGTAGCATCAGGTCAAGATTCCTGATTTTTTTTTTTTTTTTCCCCCAAAAGGTTAAAAGGTAAAAGTAAACAGAAAGTGAGACACAGACCTGGAGCCGTCAGGGAAGACGAGCATCCCACAGCCGTTGAAGAGGCCGTTCTCAAACTGTCCGGTGTAGCACGTCCCGTCGCTGAAGGTCAGCTGACCCAGGCCATGACGCAGACCTGGAGCAGCGAACACACGCAGAGCTCAGTCAGACCCTTTGACTCAACTGCTTCTGACAGATTAGGTTCAGTTTTGTAAAAGCACAAATAATAAAATGCTTGGATTTGAGCGACACTGGTGAGATTCAGAAACACCAAGTGGCTCGCGAAATCATTTTAACAGCTCCAGAGAGATGAAAAGCTGAAACAACAGGCAGAGTAGAAGAGGAACCGGGGGACTTCAAAAAGTTAAAAAAGAAATACATTAAACTTGACATGATGATCATAATTATTAAATCTTCAGGGGATTAAGTTTGAGAGTGTCATAAAGAAATGCAAAAAAAAAAAAAGTCTTTTCAATTTATTTAACATGTAACAATAAATAAACATTTATTTATTCATTTGTTTAACTGACATCCCAACTAGACATTATTTTGTAGGTTTAACTGGGAATGTATACATAATAATATAATAAATGTCAGTATGGTAATTTTCTATTTATTACTAAATTCTTTACTTATTATTGAACCTTGTTACCTTAGTTCCACTAATCCCTAAAAAGTCTCACAAACTACACAGTCCCACAAATTGTACAACAAAGTGGCACAAAAAACACAGCAGTACCACAAATATCAGCCAAGTGTCAGAGAGTTTACCACGTACGCACCACACGGAGAAAAAAAATAAAGTCAAAAGAACCACAAAATGCCACAACTTAACGATCGAGTACAACTAAAAAGTACCATGAAACAGAAAGACACACAAGTACAAAGGGAACCACAGTGTAGAAGACAACATACCACAAAAAGTACCAAGTATCTAAATTAGCACAAAACCTACTACAGTACTGTCTATTGTATGAATATGGGTAAAAACTGCAGTAGGTTAATTTTTTAAAGGTTTTGTTTTTATATGTTTTTGCCCTTTAAATCGCCGTTTGATGTCCAATTAGATTTACTATTCAACTCTGATAATGAAGTGTATAGTACAAAAATGCTTGTGTGATTAAAGGTGCATATATATACATACATACATACATACATACATAAATACACACACATATATGTATATATATATATATACACACATATATATATGTGTGTGTGTGTGTATATATATGTGTGTGTGTATATATATGTGTGTGTATATATATATATATATATATATATATAAATCTTTAAATCATTTTTTTTAAATTTAATTTAATTTTATGTTACTTTGTAGTTTTCTTGCTTTTAAATTTTACGTGTTGCAGTTTGTCATAATTAGTGGGATCCCAAACATCTGTCACTGTGACAACACCTCTGGTCATTAGCAGACTTGTTTCTGATGACAGGATCTTCTCTTTGCGCCATCCGGAGGCTCACAGACCAGAGTTGTGCTGTTATTAGAAACACATCAGCCCCTGCGGTCACTTTTTTCCCCTCCAAATCATTGCAGTGCTGATAGTAACTCGGGACTCCCATGTGTATGGAAGAAGGTTGTTAAATGACACCTCTTACAAGGCAGTTATGAATTAAAAAAGTAAATGAATGATTACAAATGGACATGTGAGACCTTGGTGATAAATTCATCTATTTTTCCTTCTAAAACCTTCCAGTTTGTTTATTAATTGACGGTATAGAAAATATCCTGTTTCTAAGTTATAGAAAAAAGCTTATATCATTTTTCCCAAGGATACACGATGAAATTGGACAAATAAGAATATTGTATTCTATCCATTAATACCACTTCCATAGTCAATAGATATGCTTGTCTCCCACACTTGAACCTGAACAGCCAAGAAAATGGAAACCAAAACAATCCTGTTGCATTGACTTTGTGCTTATATTGTAATTATTCTTTGTAACAACTAAGAGGTCACGATGTAATTTACACAAAAGTGCTTACTGAAATCCATCCATATACAAAAACAGGGTCCATTCTATCCTTGAAAACACAATCCTTGGGGAGGCCAAGTTTCCTATGGCTCATACCATCAATAATATCCCATGTGTTAATTTCATCTAGGCAGTTATTTTAGAGAGGAGCTGACAACTCTTTAGCACCGATCCGTGTACGAAGGAACAAACTGGAACCGTGACAGGCAAGGCTGAAGCCAAAACCTGAGCACCATTTCACCATTTACAGTTCTAAAGGCTAGAAGATACTGGGTGTTAAAGGACACAAAGGGAGCTGGTGTTGATGTAATCACGACTACTGTCATCTTTCATCTGATCATCTGTGTCTTATTGGCTCCAAAATCTTTGTAGATAAAAACATTTACAAGTGGTCGGGGACTGATATGCGCAGATTCTTATTCAGGGTTTGAGGCAAGTTCTAGGCCATAAAGTATCAAGTAAAACAGTAAGTGATTACAACTAAGTGATTTAGGCATTTCTTAATATAGAAATGAATGATGAAGAGAGACATTTTTTTTCTTTACTCTTTTCTATGTCAGGTTTTACAAACAAATTTAAGAAAAATAAGATAAACAAATAAATAATAGTAATCTTTAATTATAGGGCACTTTTCAAAGGCAGCATATACAAACTAAATTCTTAGATGAAATACGAACTCCAATCACATGGCTTAGATTTCATATATGGTACTAACAGGTCAGAAATACTGTAAAACCATGAAGAGAGGCCATGAAGAGCCATGCAATTAATCAATACGAATCCGAAATTGATTCTGAAAAACCCTGGGAGCCAATTTTAAGGAAGCTGAAACAGGTGTGATGTGGTCACGCCTCTTGGTTTCGGTTATAAGTCTGGCAGCTGAGTTCAGCACAGACCGCAGGCGATCAATAGACTTTTGGTTAAGACAGGTAAAGAGGCTGGTGCAGTGTTAGGATTCTGAGAAAAGGATGAAAAATGGTCTCTGGGTCTTTACAAGCTCAAGTAGATTGTATTTTTGAAATATTTCAAGATGATCACAGATAACTGAACAAGCTTTGCAGTAAGGTGCTCGAACCTTAGATTACTGTTGAAACTATTAACTTCTTAAGAACATACTGAGGCTAACAGAAGGGTACATCAGGACGCGGGTTAGCTTGATTGACAGGTGTCTCAGCCTATCACAGTCAGCCGTGGTGGTTAAATGCTGGCTCCTCCTACCTCAGCCTCACCCTTTTGCATCAAATTTGGATTTTCTCCCTTTTGAAAATCGATGAGAGGGCGGCGAGCGGTAAACCCATGACCACAGGCTTCGAAACGTTCCTTCAGAAACACGTGGGAGGAGATCACGGACAAAAAAAAAAAAAAAATCCATGTTTTTCTACAGCTTGTGATGTACTTAGTGGTACATGGTTGGTGTGAACTCACGCATGAACAGAAAAATGCAAGTAAAACATCCAATATGGTTCAGACACACTGTGGGTTTAATCTCAGAATGATTACCACGTTGATGATATTAAGAATTTATGGGAGGGGGTGGAGTTTTTCTGGGGAATGCAAATGTCATTTTGGGCAAAAATTTGGGATTTAACAAGGCACGACCATTGTTGTTTTAACTCAAACCTTGGAGTTAGCAGTTCAGGAGATTCATAACTGGCGCTAACAGACAAAAGATGAGCCACTCTCTTTCATATCTCCACTCTTAAAATGTTCCCATGGAGGTGAGCCCCAGTGTTCCTCCTGATTCTGCTATTAAATCCAGGATCAGGAGGGCGACAGTCGAAGGAGACAGGGAGGGAAAGAGGCGAGTGTTTCCCCTTGCCAACCTCTACTCGCAGGCAAGTAGGAGGATAATTGGATATGAGGCACGGCTGGACACGGGCTGAGGAGGTCCTGGGTTCCTCATAGCAGCTGTAAGCGAGGAATAGGATTTACTGAGAGCTTGCCGAGTGGCATGAAACTGGCGGAGAGGAGACAAGAGAAGAAGATCTGGGGGGGGAAACCCTGACAGCGGATTGGGATTTACAGGAGGGGTTGCGGGGGTGAGGGTAGTGAGCGTTGGTGTGAGTGTCGTCCCTTGCTCCCAGCTAATGGCAAAGTAAATTAGGCAGTCCATCTGTCAGGGCTGCTTAAAGTGCTGCTCTCTGCCTAATCTCAGCGGGGTTTTCACAGGAGATTTGGAGAGGAGATTTGGCCGAAACTAAATCTGGAGCTCTCTGTTCCATTTTCAAAGTCTTTCCTCGGCTGAAACATCCCGCATCCATATGTGCGGATGCGTGTGTGTGTATGTATGCACAAGCCGAACTAAAGTAAATATGTATGGGTAAAGTAGAGGGCCAACAGGGGGTTAATTCCAACTCTTCAGGCTGCAAGGCCCCTGACAAGCGAGTGGGAGCCTGAGGCGGGAAATTTCACGGACTAGCCGCCGCAATATAAAAGTCTGCGGACTGTCAAAGAGGCCGTATTCGTCTGGCCGCAAACGCCAAGAGCAGTGTGTTCCATAAAGCATTATAAGAGCTGTGTCAAACAACGAATGGAGTTGGCACCAGTGTGAGAGATTTACAGACCGCTAAGAAACCAACAGTTTACTTTTTACTGAAAGGACAGATTATCAGTGGGCTGCTGCATCAAGGGACAGTACTTTCCTCTCCGTCTCCTTGGATTTGATCCCTCCGGACAGACTCTAATCTGTTGCTCAGCTTCTTTGTAATGCCTCTCTCCGATCTTGTTTTGGGTCACAGTCTCCGGCTAATTATGGTTTAGCTGAATTTGTCCGGCTTTTATGTCAGTCAATAGCGGTAATGCATAAATGTTAAACGACCGCATGGGGGAAGTACAGTAGTAAATGGCTTCTGGCTGTACCTTGGCTGTTGTGGATGTAGCCAACCTACTTCCTGTAACCTGATAGCCCCCGGGTCTGTCTTCAGCTGACGCTGCGCTGAATTATTCATGTGACACCATAGACCTCTGTCCGACATGCGCCTACATGTTTGTGTGCAAATAGTGAATTTGCATGCATGGATGCAGAGACACACACACACACACACACACACACACACACACATTTACTTAGTACACAGCAAAGTCAGCAGTGTTATTTCAACTGACAGTGTTAATATCAACAGAATGTGTAATCAGGCGTATTTTGGAAATGCCAGATAATAATTGTGTCTTAGGAAAAGGTACGTGCATTGCCACAAAGTATGTTTCCAGGAGTACTTAAGCTGTCTTTACTCATGGAATTGTACAAGGTGGGGAGAAGTACTTCATTAAAAAGTTATCAACAGCGAGCAAAAAAAAAAAAAATAAATAAAGGGAAATGGGTGAAAGGGGAACCATCTGAAAAGAGGTCATATCTAGATATGGTCAAACAAATCTTTCTCTTGATAGAAAATTACTTATTTTAAGATTACAAGAAGTACACAGGACTAAATGAACGCTGGTCACATGTAAAACTGCAACACTTACGGTAAATGTAGCTCCCAAACAATTTTAGGATATGTGTGATAAAACACTCTAAACTCACGGTTGTAGCTTTTTTTTCCCACTGAGGAGGGTTTTGAGATGCTTCAGATATTCTCAAAAGCTCAGAAAAAAAATGGTACATGAACCTTAGGTGTTCGCAAAGTCCATGCTCAAATTTAGAATACATTTTTGAATCTAAGGTTCGGAGCTAATTCTTGACCTCCGGAAACAGTAATTGAGAAAAGCAATCTCACCAAACGGGTCGATTCAGTAGCTGCTTTCAATCCCATCAACAATCTTAATAAGACACTATTTTTTTTCGAACCTCAGCTTTTAACCGGCATGAACATGAAGTCCTTACAAGTGCTCAGAGAAAAACGGAAATTTGAAAATCCATAATTCCATGACAATCAAGCAGACGCTATCTGCTGATGAAGAACTTGTGATATGTATGAAAAGCTCCAAAACAGCTACTAAATGGACCTGGAGGTGAGATTTTTGTCTGAACTCTTGTCTTTTAAGGTCAAGGATGAACTATGAGTCTTAGCCTTCAAGGTCAACATGGGTGAGTAGTCCTTAATGTGCTCTGAAAAAACAAAAAAGGAAATTTGAACAACCTCATCTGCTGATGAAGCTCATGTGATGTGATTGAAAGCTCTAGAACTTTTTGAATATTGATGCAGAATATTTAGTACATGTACGTTTTTTTTTAAAATTGGATTTTAAAAGCTAATAAAAATAAATGGGCAAAAAAAAATCAACACAATGCCAAGAAACACTGACAGCCAACACAGAGCTGCTTCGGTTCTATTAGTGGAGCGATTTCTCCAGCCATCACTGGGAAGCGTCTGCGCTCAAAAAGAAAACACTGCTGTGTACTAAAACTTGTGCATATCAGTGCATCACAGCCAAACCAGTTTAACAGTTTCTTGCTAACCGTGCAGAGACCATATGTTTCTCCCCGCAGCCTCACGCCCGCCGTGGTGCCAAACTTTTGTTCTTTGTTTAACCTTGCCCTGTGGTTGTCCGAGTGTTTTTATCAATCTACAAATACTGGTTTAAGTAGTGTGATATCCTGTCTCAGCAGGCTCACTGGCACCAGATGGTATGTGTGCGTACATTTGCCTGTAGTGACTGACTTCAGTTTGACACCTTTTTTCAGCTTTTTTTTTTTTTTTTTTTTTTTTGCCTATTAGATAAAATCTATCTGTGGGAGACTGCAGGTTCATTTAAATGCTACTTCTCTCTAAACTACTTTTCCTGTTGTGACTAATGTATCGTACACCCACTTTTCTTCTGACACTCTGATCTGACATGAAGTCCAACCGTTCATTCTTTAAAGCTGTTTTTGGGCAGCTTTCTTTTAGCATGATTATTATCACATTTACTAATGTTCCTATTTGATTCTGAGATATATCCATAAATCGAGTTAAAATTCTCCTACTGTAGCTGTATTCCACTAACACAGGGATCACGTTTAAACAGCCCATCACATCTGTATGGACGAATGCCCAGTATATGATGGCACTTGTCAAATCCCCCCCCAAAAAAATCCTTTAACAGGGAAAAGCACTATGTCTGTACGAGTCCCAGAGAACTGTAATTTTAGATCGAACCTCATCTAGAATGCTTGTGAAACTAGCCCCATTATTATCATATTGATAATGTTGTATGTCAAGGAGGTGTAAAATTACCAGCAACCAGGGGATATGTACATTAATGATCTCTGTTGATACGCATTCTGCTCCCTTAAATTAAAAGGGTTGAAGGATTAAGAAGAAAACATTCTTCTTTTGGATTATAAACAGTATATTGGATGCTTCTACCATCTTAAATTGTGATTAACTGAATTTTCTTTTTGGGAATTGACTATTCCTCCAATTCTGTATAAGACTGGACTTATACCCCTCTGAGAATAGCCGCCTAATTGTGGTGGAGGACTCTTTTGGGAGCTGTGTTGCTGGGGGAATAGCTCCTGGTAGGGTCTCCCATGGCAAAATGGTCCCAGGTGAGGGGCTACGCTAAGAGCAATTTTAAGGCCTCTATGGATTGGCGTCTTTGGGAGGGAATGACCTTGCCCAGATCAGGAAACCAGGGCCTCATCTGGAAACTAGGCCTGGGACGAGAGCTCAAGAGGGACTGCCTCGTGGATGGACCTGTACCCACGAGGCCTGTAAGGCACATCTTTAATCCGTAATACGGTGCTAGCGCCATGCGCCGCCATCCAATCCAAGGTCATATCTTGTCTTCCGACCAACAGTTAAAAAGCCAAAGACATTCAGTTCACTACAACAAGTTCTCCAACCTGAACGACCATATAGTTCGTTTTTCCCCACCCTCTGATACGACCCATTTTTCTCCTGAAAAAGCACCCCTACGGCAGCAGGCGTACCAGACCTCTGTCGTCATGGTTACAATTATAGACACGCTGCTAAGGCTGTAGAACGGTCATGGTTAAAGGAAACAATGATGACTGATTGGTTTCAATAGGTAAATCAACGGCAGTCTCCTGTTTCAAAGTCCTGTGATTCGTTGACCCATCCATCCAACCCAACTACCTTCCTATGCAGTCTTTGCCGCTCTTTATACGTCACGTAACATCCTCCTTTGCTCCCGTCATAATTACTATGGCCTAAAAATAAATCATAACTATGGGCCATAATATGCTGCTTACGCAGACGGCCTACAGGGTTGTCTTTTAGGGGAGGACAGTCTTCTTCACTATGATGTATAGCAGAGAAAAGTAGATAAACGCTCACATTGGAGAA
Organism: Xiphias gladius; assembly: GCF_016859285.1. Classification (NCBI taxonomy): domain Eukaryota; kingdom Metazoa; phylum Chordata; class Actinopteri; order Istiophoriformes; family Xiphiidae; genus Xiphias; species Xiphias gladius. The sequence goes on along the minus strand of NC_053414.1, from coordinate 5,097,755 downwards.
GCTCCAACCGGCAAACGTTCGGAATTTTGGCTTGAAAAATGACTAATGCGATTAATCCATCATCAGAAACAGTTGTCCATTAATTCTCTATTGATTGACTATAACTGTCTGATGATAGACACTGTGACGAACCCCTGAACCTGACCAACACATTCCTTGTGCTGAAGGCAGAAGTTAGACAACTTGAGGGAAGCCCTGCTCATATCTCTGCAGGACGTCACTAAGATTTTCCAAGAGCCTCACAGTGGCACCAGGGGTGGAGGCTCACCCTGAGAGGCTGAAGACTGTGGATGCTGTTGGGCTGTCTTGGTAGGGCAGGCCTCTTCAATGTGTCAGTGGTTTTATGGTTTTAAAACGGTGAACCAGAGTGTGCTCTCCAATTATCAGGGTATCAGTCTTCTCATCCCTTCTGGCAAAGCTTATGCCAGATTGCTGGAAAAGAGGTTCAAACTCTTGATAGGGGCTGTTTTCTATTACTGACTTTCATAGCTCGCCATTAATACAACCAGTTAAGTTTCAATGGAGATCCATGTGCAGATATTATATAAATTTAAAATGTTAATTGTTTTATCTTTCTTTTTAATACTAATTCCTGCTGCGTGCAGGTTCTATAAGAGACTTTTTCCCTTATTTTTTTTCACTATAATTGTTCATGTTCTATCAACATAAGAGAATTCCTTGTACATTCAAATTTACGGACTCTGATAACTGACTTAATTCTGATAAATCACTGATGTTGACTGCCCAGTAGTTTTAAGGAGAACCAGATACCAGAAAAGACTGACATGCAAACACCAAAAGGTAGCCGGATGTAAGCCATTTACTGATTCCACGACAATCCCCTAAATCAAATTCTTTCACATGATTAAAGTGTTTATTTTAATTATCCACTGGACGCATATATGTTGAAATATTCTGTAAAATCCACGTTCCACTCGTACGGAGATGTCACCCTCTAAAGACTAGTGCAATCCGTGCCTTGCAGCATTAGCCTCCTTGACCATTAACCCCCGTGACGATAACAATCCAGTACTGACTTCCTTTCCGCTCTCTTTGCGACGAGCTGGGCACATACTCGATGTGAGCTCGGATCAAGAAATGCCGCTAAGCCGTACACGCGTCCCAACTGGTGTCTGTTAATGCAAATTAAGTCTGAGACCTTCAAATATGTTGCTGTGATTATGCTTACTTCTGCTAAGAGCATTATCACATGAATCAAATACAAGTGTGGTAATTACATTGGCTCTGCCTTGCGTGCATTATTCTTTTAATCGCGGTATAAGAAAAATTCTGCTGTGCATGCAAATGTAGTCGATGGTGGAGAATGGATGAGTGATTGAGGAGGTCAGTCTTGCCTTCTTTCCATTCGCCGTGGTACTCCTCGCCATTTGAGTAGGTGAAGGATCCTCGTGTCAGGGTCATGGGTCCTGCTGGCACACACAGATATACCACACATAAAAAAAAAAAAAAAAAACCATCATCAAGACCGAGAGCTTCTCGCCTGTAGCTCTGACATTCTGACACATACGCACAGAGAAAGCTGGGAGTTCATCAAATAACGCGTCTTCCCTTCAACCCACCGTGGGTTAATTGCTAGTTCTCGAACAACGCAGTGTGTCGGCAAAGCGACACATCCAGGGGCTCCAGAAGGACCACACACCCCAAACTATCCCACCTCGGTCTGAAAAAAACCATAGTAAAGACTGTTCGTTCAGCTGTTGGATGAAAGAGGCCTGGCTCACAGTTGGAGCTACAATTAGGGCAGCAAGTGATCATTAATTATTTTTACTATTCAGCAATTTAATCATTTAAGCTACTGTGTAAGATGTCGGAAAACTGTGAAAAATCCCCTTCACAAGTTCCCAGGGTGAAGTCTTCAAACAGGGTCCAAAATGTTGGCACAAAGTTGAGAACATGCGTCTCTAAAGTATAAATTTACGTTATAGCATTAAAGGTACTCAGTGTAGTTTTTGACCACTAGTTGCACTATGGAGATGTATAGAAAAAAACACAACAACAACAACAAAATAAGTAGGTCTGTATTTTGTTTGCATCGTGCACACAGTCTTGCCGTCGGTTTCGTGCTGTATCTCGCAAAGAAACCTTGCAGTGCTCCAGCCGAGGCAGTGAAGACCGAAAACTAGGCAAAAGTGGACGTAAACGTTTCTCAAGGATACACAAAAAAAAGGATTTTAGGTGAGAATTTAACACATAACTTTTGTTTGTTTACCTGAAAACTCCGCAGGGCACCTTTCAGATTTCCCTTCACTGGTATTAAGGGATCAAGCCTTTACCAAAAAAACAGACAAACCACAGAACCAAACCAAAAGTACAAGATAGCGTGTGGACATTAGAGGGGCGTATTTGCGATACCAAGCTTTTTTGTTTTTTTACTTTAAAACCACAACTAGGAGCAGGTAGCCGGCTGTACGGGTGCACCAGCTGACTGCGTCCACTGGGCCTGCAGCACGCACTGGACGCATGAGTAGCCAGGATATACCGGCTAGCGTGTACCAATCCCCGGTGAAAAAAGTGATCGAACTACCGATCTTCTGTAAGACCGATGCATGTCAACGCTGGAAACCAGGACAGTGCCGTATCCTGGTGAGCTGACGACCGTCAACTCGCCACGTTTCGCATCAAAAGCGCTGCCAGTGTCCTGTAGGCTCGATTTTATACTTGACACGTGGGATTAACGGGAGATATCTATGGAGTAAATCCTAATTTATGGTTCATTATCAGATTTCCACTGTTGATGTCGACACCGACAGCAGACAGACGTGTCATAGCGATCGGGCCATATCCTGCTTTAATGATCAACCCCCTGTTGACTTGGGTAACGTTCTTCCATTCACCTTGCGATACAAACGCTGCCAGTACCGATTACCTCGTCTCGTTACTAAATGTAAAACTCCTCCTTGGAGTCGCCCTTTTTTTTGTTTTTGTTTTTTAACACGTCCCTTCGCTCGCTGTGATAGAGGGAAAACCGAGGGCAATCAGCCTCCTCGCTGTCGTCGTCGTCGCCGTCGCCAGTGCTCGCGCGCCCATCATCTGAAACTCGCGGCAGAAAGCGCGAGGGGCCAAGGAGGCGGCCACGAGGTCCGCCCGTAGCTGTCGAAGCCACAGTGTTAAGTTACACTGATGGCGCCCACAGGCGCCAGCTGCGCATGTCATTAGCTCCAGCAGGTTTGTGGGTAGGCTCCATTACCCCTCACCTGACGGTACATTTACACAGAAAACAACGGGTGCCAGTGTTTTGACACACGTCGTGCGCTGCTGGTGTGTGTGTGTGTGTGTGTGTGTGTGTGTGTGGCCCCTTTTGACAATGTAAATATCAGTGGATCTCCTGACATTAAAACGGGGGTGTCCATGTAGTAGAGTATACCGGGGCAGACAAGGTGTACGCAGGATGAGAAGTTACTATTACAATGCTGGCAGAAGCTTTCGGGTCCCTTTCCTGTTCGGGGCCCCTGGCCTCTGGGTAGAACGTCGGTATTTGTGGCAAGGGATCTGCTGTGCGCGTTCACCGCGGATGTCTGACACTTTAAGTTTCCCGTTTTTACTCCAACACATCTCCGTTTGCTCAAACGGCAGCGTTGACTTTCGGTTCTCCGAGGCGTCCCCGTCTCCTTCCCTGTCGCTTTCAGAAGGAGGTTACAGGCAAACCGCTGCAGACAGGAGCATCAAAGACACATTTAGGCTTTCACGACGGGACAGGAAACATCTAAGGCCCGTTCCCGAGGCTGAGGAACTGCTCGGATGCCATCAGGCGCGCTGTCAGCTTAGACGGGAGGAGGAGTGTGTATCCCTCCATCTAATGTTGCCACAGTAACGGCGCCCTAATCCCTTTCAACCTGCCGGCATGCCAGCCTCCGAAACACACACACACACACACACACACGCACACACGCACAGTGAGCAGGCCTGGAGAGATAAAATAAACGGTTTACCTGTTTTATTAAAGAGCAACTCAGTCCCTTTCCTCTACATCACTGAAAACAACGCGGCAGCTCGGAGGGTCTCTGCTCCACTCAGCGACTGTTTTCGCCTCTTCCGCATCTGGCAGCGTCCTGGCGCGGCTGCGTCAGCGTCCCCCCAAAGTGCCGCGATCCGATTCGCTGCTACACGTCCGCCTCGACTCAAGGCGGCCTCCCATTGGCTGCTCGCCGGCCCCGTCCGGCCCCGGGCGGGAGACATCTTTGTCGAGGGCAGCGGTAGCGGCGGCGGCGGCGGCGGCGCTGGGGGGGGGGGGGTCAACGGCTTAATTAGCCGGAGTGCTCCTCCGTTCAAGCGTGTGCCCTCGCTTTTTTTTTATTTCCGTTTTTTTTTTTTTTAATGTGCCGCCCGCCGTCTCCGCGGGCTTGTAAAACGGCAGCGGGGCTCCCGTTAATGACGCTTTGTCATTTCATGTTTCAATTTGGTGATTAGACCCGCGTTTTGGCGACTTTTACGGAACGTGATTTATCCCCCCGCCCCCCCCACCACAACAGCTGCACTGAGGTGGCGGGTTTTGCTAAATGAGGTGATGTGGATTCAAAGCCAATAAGGCTTTAATTCAGTAGAAAGCTGGGGGGGGGGGGGGTAATGAAGGTGACCCAAATGAAACAAAACTCCGCTGTCCTGATTTTGTGTCTCTGGGGAAAACCGGAAGTAGGATCAACCTGCCGCAGCTACTTCTCTTTTTCTTCTCTTTTTTCTTCTTTTCTTTTTTGTTGTTGTTTTGGTTACCGGGCCCACGCCATGGCCAGACAGCGGACTTTCAGCTTTCAGCGCTGCAAATGAAGCCGATTAATCATTTATCAGCGAGAGCCTCCGTGAAAAGCTGCAGCCCCCAAGCCCCCCCCCCCCTTTTTTTTTTCTTTGGATTTAAAAATAAAACAAAAACAAAAAAAACCAAAAACCCCAATAATGACCTCACCGCTGTCACTGTGTCTGCTGGGTTTATCCAGAGGACTGCGGATGAATCAATACTTTAGTTGAGTCCACATGAGTCCTGGTTGCCCACTGGCAGCGCCCCCCCCCCGGAGACCTCCCATCCAAAGGGGCTCATACGGTTATTACATTTTTATTTTTATTTTTTTCAATATTTCGTTCCCGTTCAACCGCACAGTTTGAACGTGGCGACGACGTGAGTGCCGTATCCGCAGAAAAGTCTCCAACGCACTTCCCTCACGTTGTCCACGAGCCTTTTTTTTTTTTTTTTTTTTTTTAAAGGGCGGAGACAGGTGCTCGGTGTCTGACTCGAGAAACAGTCGGAAGGTGGGAACGAGCGCTGGAGAACTGGCTGACACGAGGGAAAGAACTCGCTCGTTTTGAACGAGCGGGCAACTGGGACGGTCCCACGAAGTCCCGCAGCGTCCCGTCACGAAAGACGGCGGGCTGCACGACGTCGCTCCCAAGACACCTTGCGTGTTGATCGCTGACTGAAGTTACTCGCATTGAACTTGACCGAACTTGGGACCAAACCCAGTTGCATGGGACCCGTTTTTGAAGAGGGACGAAATCCCGATCGGGTGTTTCCCATCAGGCTGTTTTCTGTTTTGTTTGAGGTGTTTTGTTTTTGTTTTTGTTTTTTTGTCGTTGTCGTTGTTGTTGTATTGATGTTTGTGCTTCCGCGCTGTTCTGCGTGTGTTTTCCTGTCAAGCTGTATCACACACTCACCTGCGTGGACAGGAACTCATACGGTGCTAAATGATATGTGGCACCGGTCCAAATGAACTTTGACTCTTGGGTATTTATAAATAAAAAGCTATATTGCCCCCCCACCCCACCCCCACCCCCCGGACATAGGCAGGGCCACAGCTGAGATCATGTGGTATTAGAAAAATCATTTTCTATATACATATAAAACCGTAGCTCTGCACAAGGGTTCGGTATTTCTCTGCCGGAGAAGGTGCTGGTGAAGCGGGATAAAACAAAGATGGTACCACGCACAGGTATGTATTTCCTAATGGCCGCCGTGGCCGGTCGTGTTTTGTGTCTGTGAGTGGGCTAGTTCACGGTTGAAACTGAAATGTTCACCGAATAAAATGCTCCATTTGAACAAACTTGACTGACACATTCAAATGTTTCGAAAGTTTTTTTTGGAGGAGGTGAGGACTCGTGGCATCCCTCCGAGATTCCCCAAATCCTGGCTACAGCCTCAGACTTATTATTATTTATTTATTTATTTATTATTTTAAATACCCCATGTGTCAGCCGTGTGGTGCGGGCCACAGAAAACACCCCGAGAGGCGTGCGGACGGGCGGAAGTAGCCTCGGAGCTCATTCATTTGACAACACCTAATCCCCTTGAAAAGGGAACTCGTGCTAATCCTTTAATTGGCTAAATAATATTCGTCTGAATCCACGAATACTGGGGGACGTCCCTGGCTGAATCTGCCCGGGTTGGTTTCTTTTTTCTTTTTTTTTTTTCTTCGCGGTAGACGCACCACGAGCCTTCCAGGAACGTTGTCGGGATTTTTCGGACAGTCTCACTCTGTCCACGGTCACGTGAAGGAGCTGTAGGCTCTTTTATTTTTAGAAAGAGATACTCCAGCATTTTTTTTTTTTTTTTTTTTTTTACCATAACACTGCTTCTTTGTAAACATCGCCTTTATGTTCCGGGCCACAGTTTATTTACTGTCGCCATGAGAGCTGCACTGTAACACATCTGTTAATTGAAACAATGCAGCGTCTTTATGCGCATTTTAAATCCCCCGCACACCCGCGCCCTTTGACACACAAAGCTTTAAGCCATGGCAAATTTGGAGCACGGGCGCCATGTGCTGTACCCTATGCAACATTTAAAAAAAAAAAAAAAGAAAAAAAGAAAAAAAAAGACAAACATCCCATTAGACGACCAATGACAGCACATCCCCGCGCAGAGATGCTGGGAAGGATGGAGGGGAGGGGGCGCTTGCGGTGGGTGGGACAAATAAGCGCTATAGAAAGGGGGATGCTGCAGCCCCGTCCCCCTCATATCTCACTCCACCCAGCCCTAGAATAAAAACCACCGGTGACGTGCGCGCAGGGAAGCACCCAGCAGTATGTGCGCGCCCACGGGAGGGGCCGATAGAAAATGGCGAGTCTGTGCAAAAGGCAGCAATGCACGATAGAGAGGCGCGGCTTTCGGCAGGAACTTGACTCTTGGAGGCACAAACTCATTCACTGTGTAGGTAAGCTCGCTTGGCATTGTGTGCGTGCGTGTGTGTGGCGTGGTCCGGGGGGTCGCGGGCTGCCGGTAGCCGTGTTGCGCCGGGGTTTTTTCTTTTTCTTTTGGGAGTCCAGAGAGCCGAGAGCCGGGGCTGTAATGTCCACTGGAAAACCTATAGGCTCTCCGCGAAGCTGTCATTTTTTGTTACGCACGGCCGCTGCCCGGCGCTCCCCGCCTCCCACCGGACATGTCCGAAAATATTCCGCTCCAAGTTTGTGAGCCTTGCGTCGGGCATGCGTCCGGCTGTTTCACCTGCAGACTTTGTGCTTGTGACCTGTTCCAACTTTGAGCCTGGTGTCGGTCAGGGAATCGGCGGTTTGCAGCCGCGAGGGTATTTTTACACATTATTCCATGGCTGTTTATTTATTGTGAGGAGGGCATGTCACGTGTGCAGATGGAGCTGCGCCTCAGCCAATCGGCTCCCCCGCTATAGGCCGGCCCGTGCCCGCGTGCGCGCCTCCGGCTTGAGTTTTTGGTGGGGGGGAGGGCGCTGCGCGTTCTCAATCTCCAAACATGACCCCCCCCCCCGCCTCCTCCTCCTCTTCCTCCCCTTCCACTGCCCTGGAAATCGGCTTTTGGGAGCGCGCATTGCTGCATTGGGGAAAATGTCAGTGGAAATAATTTTGTATTTTAGGGGGAAGGTGTAGGTGGGGGGTCGGCAGGGAGAAATGCCTCGGCACTCGCCTGCCAACCGGGCTTGATACTTGTTGAAACGCCGCCCCTGGAAGCTGGCGGCGGGGGGGGGGAGACACTCTGCGGTTGAGATTTGTCCGGCGCAGTTTGCATTAAGACATTATTATGATTTTTGAATGTTTATGACAGGACAGCCCCTCTCGGTCACTGCAGGGACAATTTACAGCCGCGGCCATGACGCGTGTCAGTCTTTGTCGTATTGAAGAATTGATATAAATCCAGTTCTTAACCTCTTCCTGCTTCTCCCATTAGTTCATGTCCGCTTTTATTTTGGATTTTCTCATCCATGCACCCCCCCCCCCCAGTCCACCATATCTGGTATATTTCATTAGCTCAGTTTAATCCGGTTACATCGACCTATCCTGATGTTATGGCAAGATTATCATCCACTCTTCGCCTCTGATCTCCTAACCTCTCTGGGTTTCCTCGGCTCTCTGCCCAGCCCCTAATCTGGCTTTTATCGGCGGCATAAAGCAGCAGCAGCAGCACCACCACCACCACCGTCGTCGCCGCCGCCGCCGCAGCAGCAGCAGCAGCGGCAGCGGCAGAGTCCGGGTGTTTGCGGCTCCTCTTGTTTTTGGATGCATTTCTATGTCCAGATGTTGCGCGTTGACCTGTCACCTACTTACCCATCCGACCGCTTTATAATGACTCACATGGCCTGATTCCGAGTAGGCTAGTGGGGCTTTTTAGTAAGCAAACCTCCTAATGAGGGGATGTAGTGGTAAATGAAAAGGTCGGGTAATCTCTGACCTCCAGTTGGTGTGATCTTCATAAAGCCATAAGGAGTCACTATCAACAACAGTGTAAACAAATAGCAGCACAAGGCGTTTCCCCTTTCAATCAGTTCAATTGGTGAGATGAATGGAAGTGGGAGTTTTCATTGAGATTACACTAAAATGTGTTTTTACTCAATAAAAGTCAGCTTATAACCTATTTTTTTCTAGTTTAGCGCTGCTCTCTGTGTCCCGCTCTTGCCTACATTTAGCCTATAGTCTAATTACCGCTGTTTTTTTAAGGATTTAGTGGGTCAGCGGGGTTTGATGTCGGTCCCCTTCCTAAAAGTCTAATGCAGTCGGGAGGGTTTTCAGTTAGCCCCGTCATGAAAAAGCCCTGCGTGTAATTTAACAGTGGAAAGATGTTATTCAGATGTCTCAGCGAGACTTTTAAGTCCCCAGAGAAAGGCTATGATGATACCAAAGTCAATAAGCATGATAAACATACTGTAAGAACACTATCGTGCACCTTCAATCTGTGTAGTAATATCACAGTGTTACCGCAAGGGAATACAAATACCACCAAACACAATAATGAACTGAAGGTTGGATATTACAACTTGCTTTAGCTCTGTATGGGGCGCTCTTTGTGTGTCATGCGTTTGCGTCAGATCGGCCTGTTTCTCCATTTCTGGTGGCTGACGTTCAATTGGCCTGCACTGCGTGACAAGTTTCAGGGGCCGAGCGCAGCAGCGGTTGTCAGCGCTCAGATTGAAGTCTGACATGTTTATGTGTCTGCAGGCTAATCAGCTCACAAACTGGGAGAAACTGGAACATTACAGGATTTGTCCCTCGGATCAGCTGAGGAATTCTGTTTCCAAAATGCTGTGAGTCCTAAAAGAAAAAGAAAAAAAAGCGTGACTTTGAAATGCCGAGGATCCTTTTATGTAGAAAGCGTTGCAGTTGCAGGTTCGCCTTCTTTGTCCTTTCTGTGCTGTCAGTCACCTTGTACAAGCTTTTGTCACTTTTGTGACACTGAGGCTGCAGCTAAGGAGTGTATTTCTTGGTTCGTCGGTGGCTGCTAAAATGTCAGAAAGCAGTCACGAATGCCTTTCCTCTGCAGCAAGGTGATGTCTTCAAACGTCTTCCGGTGTCTTACCAACAGTCCCAGACCCAAAGGTCTGGAATTTTCAAACATCTTAACAAATGAGAAACTGGGATTGGAGAATGTTTTGGCATTTTCTTGCTTGAAAAATGACTTAAAGGGTTTGTTGTTTGTTTGTTTTGTCAGCTGGAAAAAGGCACGAGGCTAGAAACAGTTGTTGAAACTCTTGATTTGAGAGTTGATCCCCTGAAAACTCTCCAAACCCCAAAAGAAGACCATGTAAGAAAAAAAACAAAACGTAAAAAGACCATTTTATTCTTACACAAAAGAGGCGAGCTGAACTTTAAGGCCCACGACTCACACCTTCACCGTTACCAAGGATATAATCATCATTGTGTTAGAGACATTTGGTTTAAGAAGGTCAGGTAACAGAGGTGGACGTCTCGCAGTTTAGCAGAGTTCCTAGTGATGTACATGGAGGCAGCTTGTCGACCTAGCCAGCCTCGTCCTCTTGCCCCGTGCCACACCGATGATAAAGTAGGGCCGGTATGCCATTGAAAGGTTGGCATTATTGGCTGGTAGCAATTATAGCCCAACCGCTGATTCCTTTGTCACATACTCTGGGTAAGAGAGTGCGGCTAATTTGATTGCTGAAAGGTTGTGGCAGTGCTGCGGGGAGACAGACTGCGAGGGAGAGAGAGAGACGGGGGTGTGAGTCTGATTGGCAGGTTGCTTTTCTTTTTTTTTTTTAAACTTCCAACACTTCTCACAGGCAGAGCGGCTCCGAGCACAGCGATGGCGCCGCTGGCTGAGTTAGGTGGCCGAGTTGCGGTTTGGGTCGCCTGGCGAGAGAAAGGTGGTGCGAGCCAGCGGTTGAGACTGATTTCAGGCAGGGGTCGGGCTACGCGATAGTGTGTGCTGAGCCATGAGGTGACCGGAGGTTGTCAGCTATCAGGGCACTTTGCCAAACCGTTTCTACGATGCCGCTACTGCTTTAATATCAGACGCATTAATGCAATGGAGTAGCTCGATTTGTCAAACACTTAATTCACTAGATCAGCCAAAACAGACATTTACGTGTGTGTGTGTGTGTGTGTGTGTGTGTGTGTGTGTTTTTCTTTTTTTTTGTATTGATTTCTTCATTGAATTTTCAAAACGTACCTTAGCACAATACCTGTGGATGTATTGATATAGAATGACTCGCACCGTGAAGCTTCCATCACACACTTTCTAATCCCATGTAGCCGTTGGTTTGCATCAGGTCAGACTGGGGACGTTCAGCTCGTCATCCATCTTTCTCTGTGTTTCCTGTCGCCGACCGGTAACCCGGACCTTTCTGCTGTCATGCGTCAAATTAAGAAGGCAACAACAACAACAACCAAAAATACGTTACATATGCTGAGCTCTTAACCATTTGGTAACAAGTTTCTGCAGGTCATACTGTTGTGTGTTTTTAGTGGCTAGTATGTTCAGGTACATACAGGAAATACGTCTGAACTTGGAAGCTCAGTCAGGCTCTGTTTTTCTTTTTTTTTTTACTTTTTTTCAAAGTAAGAGTGCTATTTTATACATTTTTATTTATTTAACTTTGACTTAACCAGAAGTCTGTTTTAGATACATTAGGTCTTTGCTCCCTGCGAGTGCTCATCGCTGTCACATGCTTAGTTGTCTCGGTCCTTTCAGCCGCATGTTTCCTGTTTATTTCTTTCCCGTTTACTGCTGATTAATGAATGACTTGGAGGCGAATCGTGCTGATTTTGCCTCAGAATTTGACAGCGAGGACATGGGCTGTATCTCCTCCGATTATATCCCACAGTTAGACCGCCGTGTGCAAGTTAACCCATTCTGGTTTAGAGCGGATCGTCCAGATTTCTCTCCATCCATCGATTCATCTATCTATCTACTCCCTCGATTACCTACCGTACTCAAAGGCAAATCCTTGTCTTATCAAGTCAACAAAATCCCTCTCCCCCTCCACCACGCCTCCCTCTCTGAGCAGTCGGCTTTTATTTCAGTAATGGACAGATGGACACCCCGAGAGATCTGCCTTCTACTTTCACATCTTGCTAATTCTTTTCATGGGCTTTTTGAAAAGGAAAACAAAACGTGGCATATTTATCGGGAGCTGGTGGGGAGAGTGGCAGCGATCCACCCATTTGACCAGACCGGGTGCCAACGCTGTAAATCGCGATGTACCCTCTTCATTACACATGCATGCACACACACGCTCTGCCCGACAGCAATGTCTGTGTGGTGCTATCTCGGGGGGGGGCGATCCATGCCAACCAGGAGCCCCGTGGGAGGAGGGCTGCTCTCTTTAGGGTAGTGGTGGTGGTGGTGGTGGGGGGGGTTTGACTGCAATCTGTGCAAAAGCAAAATAGACCACTGGCACTGAGTGAATCTCGACAGAAGGTGTGTGTGTGCGCGTGTGTGTGTGTGTGCGCGCGTGTGTGTGTGAACCATTATTTATCCAGAAAAATGTTCCCTGACCACTGTGCTCTTTTCCAGTGACGTCCTGCCTCATGTTCAAACTAACACACATTTATCTCAACTGCCAGAAGGAGTCAAACCGCCGTCGTTCTGGTTACACGCCGGCTTCTTTTATCCTCCGAGCCCGAGGAGGGGAACATACAAGAGTCTTGAAAACCACACAAGAGGCTGAAGAGCTTGTTGTTCAGCGAGTGGAGAATGAGATGAAAGTGGTGCGGCTACCAGATCCACTTGCGTCTTGTCCTAAACCTGAGTTTCAGTTAATCCTCTCTCTGTGCCTCTGCCGCCCGCTTCGTTTAGCGCTGGAACCTTCAATCAGTCAGCCAATTAGCTGGTCAAGAGAAGAATAGTCTGCAACAATTCAGAAACCAGTTAAAAGTGTTGGTCAAAGCAAGAATTCACTGGCACCAGCTTCCCAAATGCCAGTTAGATTCATTCTGTTTTTCTTAGTGATAATAAATAGATTTTCTTTGGGTTTCGGACTCTCAGTTGGACAAAAAAATGTCGCTTGACGACGTCGCCTTGGACTCTTGGGACTCGTGATGGACATTTTTAACTGTTTTCTGACGTTTTATAGACCAAAACAATGAATTGATTAACCAGGATGACAATCAGCAGATTAATCAGTACTGAAAATATTTGTAGTTGCAGCCTCCGTCCTACATTTAATGGTCTTCGTCATCATGTTTCATAGGTGGACATTCAAGGATCTCCCAAAAAAAAAAACCCCAAAACTTTACAATGCCTTTTATTGTGTTTGCTTGTTGGTCGTAGAAGAGTTTTAAACCAACCGTTAATGCAGTTTGGACCCATGGCCTATACCAGGGTGTGTGTGTCTGACTATGACTCAGACACACGCACACCCACCCCATCTATATGATGATAAGAAACCAATTCAACCACGATACTATATTAACCACGATACAGATGCTATAGATGGACTCAGTTCACTGATATTTATAGGCTGATATTTGACTTGGGCTGATGAAGTTGTGTCAGCGATTTACGGGCTGATAAAGTGTAATAGGCATTGAACAGATCCAGGGCATGCTGCCAGGTCTTCTTTTATGTTTTGTGCTGTTGTTAATGTCACTCGTGTTCCCGACAACACCTCTGTTTGTGTTGCAGACTTTTTTTTTATTAAGTACTGTGAAATTCAAGAAAACGAATGATAGCAGTGACGAGAAGTTTTGGAAAATGAAATAATATTTTTGAAGAAATCGGTCCGACTTTAATTTCTTCAGACAGGGTTCAAGTTTGGAGATCAGAAATGGAAAATAGTGAATCTTTTAGACGCAGCACTTTAGCTCTCTCTTTCTTTTCTTCTCTTCAGTTACAACAGCGACCAAAGTCCTCCACTTCCTTAAACTAAACAGCGTCCCTGACTCAACCTAAAATTTATGTAAGCACTCTATTGTGTGTGTGTGTGTGTGTGTGTGTGTGGGTGTGTGGGTGTGTGTGAGAGAGAGAGAGAGTTCCTTCTGTTATGTGAGCTACCTGACCTCCTTGGTACAGTTCTTTTAACACTAATGCCATGTGGGCTCATGCACGGTTTGGAGTTTGTGTTTGGAGTACACACACACACACACACACACACACACACACACACACACACACACACACACACACACACACACACACACACACACACACACAGGGCTGGTGAGAGGTGTTGAGGCTTTAGAGCAGCAGGAATGTTTACTTGGACTCGCCTTTAGTGAATTCCTCCTGGTCCTTCAATAATGGCTGCTTTTGTGTGGAAGGTCATATTTGAGCAATTTGCTTTTCAGAGTATTTGATCAATGACAGGGAGAACCCTGAGTGTTTGTGCTGCCGTGCTTATGTCTTTGTACAGACTGATTTTGAGACTTTGAAACTGAGGGCGTTTTTGGAAAGCGAAGACATTTTGTTCAGTCTTCGACTCTTCAAAGAGCTCTGTGAGCGTTAATACCTGGGGTCGGTCGTGTACTTGTGATGATTAGGGAATGCCTCATTATTTTAAGGAGGGAATTCTCAAATCTCCGCTTCTTGCTGAGAATTCGGCATTAATGGAATTAAAGGAAAATCGTACGGCGTTCAGACTGTCATTAACGATTTATTAATACCAAGCGGCACCTCGGTATTCCCGAACAAGAGGAACAGGCTAATGAGATAATAATAGGACTGAACAGTCAGTTAAGCAGTGTTAAGCTGTCATGGTTCAGAGTTAAAGGGACAGTCCGCGGCCAACTGCGCCCATCTGTTCTGAATCGTTAAAGGAATAATCCGCAGTTTTGTCCCTTAAATAAATGTTTGCCGTCTAATGCCGCGACTGATATAAAATTAGATCTGTATACCCAACTCCTCTACAGCGGCAGGGAGGGGTGTGTTGATGCTGACAGACGCAACAGCAGCAGCTTATTTGGGAAGAATATATTTCACAAAGTAGAGAAAAAGAAGCCGCAGCTCACGGATTTGTATTTATTTATTTATTTTGTTTTTTTGCGCCATTACCTCTCGTTACCAAAGGTGTCATCAAAATCCAGACGGTAAAAAAATCTCTGAGAATACGGAAAAATGCTGCGTGTTAAGTATGAAATATTACCACAGCTGGAATTACTGTACCCTTCCAGATGTGTAGTCACTTCCAAATACTGTAATCCGTTGGTGGCTGCACTACCTACTTTCTGTCAGTGTGTTTTTACAGAGCATGGTAAGTAAAATGACATGACTGGAACATTTAGTCAGAAAAAACAAAAACAAAAGTATTGCCAGACCGCCTTCTAATGTTTAGATATTTTGAATATAGAAGGCAGAGAATCTTCGTAGACATCCTACTATTACAGCTTCTACTTCTGATAACAATACGACAGCAATGATGGAAGCCTCATCGCCTAAAAGCAGATTTAAAACGGGACTGTGCAACTTTTGCTGCGCAGCTTACACTGTGGCTACGACCGATAATAGTGCTACTTCCTAAACCCTTGGCACAAAAAGCTAAAATGCTAAACCAACGGAACAGCGGCACGAGTAGAGGAGAGGAGTCGTAAAGTCAGCGGTCAGTGAATCAGCACTCTGCATTACGCTGCAGGGCTTGCTAACGTTAGCTAACAGTAGCCACCATAGGCTACTGCGTGACGTCGCCCGACATCCTCCTGGATCGTATTCCTCAAAAGCTTATAATCTGTAGTTCTGTCACCCTGATTGTTGTTCACACTGTAAATCTGCTGTTAGGGCCTAAGGACGGAGGGTGTCCTGTGCTGTACAGGCTGCAAAGCACACTTAAGGAAAATTCATGATTTGTGATGTGGGGCCATATAAATAAGATTTGACTCGACTCGATATGATCACCGGACCGCGTGGGGCCGTTGCAGGAAAACCTGTTCTGAGTAGAGCATGTAGCCTTTAAATTCAACTTTTTAATGGGAAGAGTACTTTAGAAATTATAAGACATGAAAACAATGGGACATTTACACGCATAGAAGACTCAGAACAAGAGATTAAATGTATAATAAGAGTAATTAGGTGAAAGATCCTTCTTCAATTAGGCAAGGTGATCATTTTAGCTAAAGAGCTGTTAGAGTGTTCTCCTGCTGTGTGTCATTCTCTGCGGTTGCCGAGCTGCGAGAGCGGTGTGTGTGTGTGTGTGTGTGTGTGTGTGTGTGTGTGTGTGTGTGTGTGTGTGTGTGTGTGTGTGTGTGTGTGTGTGTGTGTGTGTGTGTGTGTGTGTGCGTGTGTCTGTGTCTTAGGGGGGTATGGGCACTGGGCATGTTTTGTTTAAAGAGTCTGTAACCAACTGGACACGGCAGCTTGCCAGGCCGCTGCGTCTGCCTACAGGTGCACCATGGGAAATGTCGTCCCCTCAAAGAGAGAGAGACAGCGGGGGGAGCTGGAACAATAGCGGGGGGGGGGCGAGCGGGTGAGGTGGAGGCGAGCGGGTGAGGTGGAGGGAGTGTTTAGCTAGGTATGCTGCTTTTATAAAAACCAAACCCTGGGAGGACAGACGACAGATGAGGTTTGCACAACAAGTGACATGGAAACAATGGGCAATTATTTGCAATTCAAAGACTGAATGGGACTTCATTACGATTTGGCCTTGGACATGGGATTGCTCGCGGAGCAGCAGGCAAACCCTCCGCTGCTGCCTCACGGACATGAAAACTGTGGTTTTAAAAATACAGCAAACATTTAAAACACCGTCCTGATGTATCTTTGAATACATTAACCTGTAAATGAATCCAAGAAAAAAGCTCTGTGAGTTCACCTCATTTCAGGTCAAAATACAAATAAACTTATCTTGATAAACACGTTTTCCAACAAACCTCAGGCCAAATGAAGATGATGTCCAAACCCAATGATCAATACAAGACCAAAATAAAAGAAATAAATAAAAAACAGCTTATTTTTATTTTTTATTATTAGTCGTAGTTATTGACCCGATCTTCATCCGAATTTCGGTTAAATATGTTTAGTTTTTGACGCACGTAGTACAACTTGCTAAAACAGGACTGGAAATATGACCTCCTCAAAGGCGGTACCGCATTCAGTGTTGAGAACAAGTAGGTTACAACGATACTTTAAACCTTTTGCACCCGAAAACCTTCATAAACCTGTTTGGACATCATGTAGCTGCTGCCCCTGCCCCTTGATCAACAGTACATTTTAAAGTTAGAAGAACGTCTCCGGGTAAATCCGTCCCCATGTAAATAAATCCAGCAGGGGATTTGTTAACAGCAGCGTGTATGGGAGATAATATTCTGAAATGACCTGTTTAGCTTTTAAAAAGTGGCATCCTTTAAAAACACGAGAGAAGAAACCTGGGAGAAAACCCCGGAGAGGAACAGTTAAGAGTGACACAGAAAAATGCGTCACGGTGACCTTGTGGACACAGGGGTCGTCCTGTGACACAGAGGTCACCTGTTTGATCTCTGACCCCTCCCGTGAAGGTGTCTTGGAGCGCGAGTCAGACTTCCTGCTCATCCGCTCTGAGTGCTCCGCGGATCAGAGAACCCGCCAAACGTCCCCGAGCGTGCGGTTAAAAAATGAAAACAAGCGCGAAGGCACTGGAAGAGGAAGGCGGAATCTGAACCTGTATGCTCTCTTCATCTGCCTGAGTTATCTTTTGTCACGAAGCAAAACTTTTGTTCGAGCGTGTTTTGGTCTTTGTCTGCCTGACAGCTTGTCAAGACGAACGCAGGGAGTAAAGGCTAGAGAGGAACGAGACTGAAGAGACTGAAGAGAAAGCACCAACCTTCCCACTCAGTGCGACGCTCTCGCTTTCAGCTTCATTTCATTGTCTGTTCATTTTATTTTTTTTGCCTCTTTTTCTGTCTGCGTAGGTCACTCTTTTTCTTCTCTCTCTGTCTGTGGTTAATTATCTCTGCAACTAAACTTAACCTAGATGTTGTGAACAAGCCGCCATGTGTCAGAATGAGCTAGTTTTTTTCAGAGCCGTCACCAGCCACACCGAGCAACACCGCGACCCCGGAGGGGTTCTCGGCGATGTCAGCGTTGTCGAAAAAACACACCCAAATCATTGTGTGAAGAGCAGAATAGAGGATCGTCCCCTGTGACGCTCTCCGAAGCTGCAGGGTGTGTTGGGCTCTGGCTCGCACTGCCCGAGGAAGACTGACCTCCTTGTCATTCTTGCACACAAAACAACAGTCAGGGCTGAAGCTCCTTGTACAGGGCCACCCTCTGTCTGGACCAGGACATTTGGTGTTGTGAGGGAAGACGTCAGTGTGGAGCTCACAAGGCTTGGGTGAGACAAAATTCGACGAGGATCAGCAAAGTCAGCTAGTCGCTGGCCTGTTGGAGATGGTTGTACGGAGGGAAATATCTCAACAGCGTCTCGCCGTATGGCGGTTACATTCTGTAGATATGGTTATTATGGTTAAGAAAGGATGAATTCTGATGACTTTGGTGACTCCGTCAGCTTTTCAGGCAAACATCTTCTCTGCATCCCACGCACATCATTGGCAAACTATTTTGTTTAGTGTGACCAAGGGTTGCTGTTGTCCACTGACGTGATATACGATGGTACTGGATATTCTACATTTATGTAGCGCTTTTCTCAACCAAGTTACAGAGTGCTTTACAAGAAAAAACATCCCACCAGTGGTAAGCTCAAAATGCCCAATGTACCGGTCAGGTTATACAAGTAATAGCAAAATGCGATGCTATTTTCATTTTTTTAGCTTAGTTTCAGCACAACCATGCTTCTCAAAGGATTTACCCTCGCCATTTTGGACACTGAAGCGCTTTCATCTAGCACCGCCCCTTTGGCCAAGTTATTAATTTTGCAGACAAAATATCTCATAATGTAATAAGTGGCAGATAGGCTTTGAGTGTGCAAAACACATTCATGTTCCCATGGAGATAAACCATTTTTATTTCATCTAGCGCTAGCCTCAAGAGAAGCTTTACATTTTTGGCCCACTTGTAGCCAACTGATAATAATCCATGGAAAGCAAAAGCATTGGTGATTGGTTACCGCTGCCAAGTAGGTTACCTTTTCACCAGTGTCTGTTTATTTGGCAGCAGGAAAAAGCAACGTGAAAAGTACTGAACCGATTTGCTCCGCATTTGTTGGAGAGACGGGGCATGGGCCGGGGAAGAACCCATTAAATTCTGGCGCTGATCTGGATCATTTACTACGAATTTGATTCTTTTTTTTTTTCTCTGAAGTCTTGTGTATGTTGGTTGACATTGGCCTTGACGGAGGTCTGCGGTCTACTGAGGGCCATTCTCGTGCGGGGGAAGAACAAAACTTGTGTACTGTCCTGTATACTTGCTGTGGATTTTTGTTTATTATAATAAATGAGAGCAAGCATGAAGCAGATTTCTATTATTTAGAGGTTAAAAACAATCACATCAAGGGAACATTCGAATGTAAAGCTGACAGTTTTTGGTGACCAGGGTTCAGACATTAATGGCAGCTTGGGCGGAAAAAGCCTTTTCAAAAGTCATAAAACAACAGTCATTAAAAATAAATGGACACAAAATGCCCCGATACTGTAAAGAAGCTTGCACATTTTTTATTTTGTTATGTTGACACACATGAATGCAACTGTTGACCCCCACGGGCCACTGCAGGTGATTCATGGCAACCATTGAGTGGTTGTTTCTTCTTTCTTGTAATTTCGATGAAAGAAAAATTAAAAGAACAGTTTTTAATCAGCGAGCCAATGTGTTCGCAGCCTGAAGGAGGCTGCTAGCAGTAGATGAACAAACCAACCCCTACACAAAACAATGTAGATAATAATACAACCAACGACACAAAAGACAAAAACATGGAGATGTTTTACTCATGTGCAAGGGGAGGAACTGGAAACTCGCCAGCAGTAGGACAGAAATTAAATCTTTGTGTTCCAGATGGAGGAGCTTGTTTGCTAGAAAACAATGCAAGCTCATTTATTTAAAGGGTCAGGCTGGTGTCATTCTATATTTTTATTTGTTGTCAATTTCCCATTTAAAATATAAAATATTTAAAGGATTAAAACCAACAGTGCGTTAGTACCTTCCGAGCTCCCCATCCTGTCTGTGTTATGCGGCCCCAAGCCCCCTGATTCCCACTGTTAAATCTCTAAAACCGGTTAATGCATGTATGCTTTTATTAAAAATGGCTCAGCAATCCCCCAAAACAGCTGGCCACTGTAATTTTTTGATAAAAGTTACTTACACAGGAGGAAATAGCGCGTTTGGAACTATTTTCATGGGTGGATTAATACACATTTGGTGCTCTATTGGGTATTTAGACTAGCAGGTCTGTGTATGTGGGATTGAGTCAATATAAACTGCACTGTGTGTGTGTCCATAGAAACGAATGAACATGTCACCCAGCGCAACAGCGCGGCTCAATGATGCGTTTTCTGTCACTTTCTGGACAACAGTGGAGCTTTATGGCACAGAGGGATAAGATATATCAGGCTCTGGGTATACAAACAATACTTGCAGGCTACACTCACTGTTGGTTTTGGTCTTTTCATGGGACTTGTTGACATTAAGGAAAGTATGTAATATCACCAGACTTGAAAGTTTCAGTACTCCATGTGAAAAGGAGTGAAAGGTAAATAAAGAACGGATCTAGGAAGAATTAATTGCCCCTTTCCTGATCTGTTCCTAAAGTATTCGTCATACAGGCCAATTATTATCTATCTGGTCAGGCAATGATTCTGTTGTCTCCACCGTATTAGGTGGACAAAACTAGGCGCCAGAGCGTCTTCGTCACATTAGATCCAGGGAGTAGTAGACATGATTTTCTCTCCCGGACTTGAGCCATTTGTTCAGCACCGCCTACAACCTACCTTTACTCCCACCTTACCATCCATCTCCGTTTCTTTGTCTACAAACCTGCAGTCTGTCATTCATCTATTCTTTTCCTGCAGACTGTATAGTTGCTAGGAGGTTTGTCCTGTTGTACTTGTTGTATTGACTTTACTGTTTTGTTAGCATGTTATACATATATGTGTATATGTGTATATGTGTGTATATGTGTGTATATGTGTATATATATGTGTGTATATGTATGTGTATATATATATATATGTATGTATATGCATGTGTATATATGTATATATGTATGTGTATGTGTTTATATGTGTATATATATGTATGTGTGTGTATGTATGTATATCTATGTGTATATGTACGTATATATGTTTCTTTGTGTGCAAGCAGCTGATAAATGAATTGGGTTCGGTGACGATGTGGACAGTATTTGGCTGAGGAGATCCCTACACTACCCTCTTATGGGTTCCAAAGAGTCTTCACCTTGAGGTAAGGGAGAGACGCCAGAACAGATAATGGCTCCCCTAATGGCTGACTTGTGCTCAAAATGAGGACTACAACCTTTGTTCAAAGCGGCTGTTTCCCTGCGTGCTGCAAGTGTAATAGTGAACAACGTGGTGTTGAAGATGCTCCGTGCAGAATTAAAACGCTATGAAATCAGTCAGTGCAGTTTCTTTTTTTTTTTTTTTGAGATAATCATGATATGATTACTGTGATGGAGCCTGCTTTGCTGTTTTATGACAGACAACAGGTGCATGATGCTGTTTCTTCCATTTGCCTTGAGGCCGCTATCAATTTCTCGTCAGAAGCTAATTTGGCTTTATTTAATTTCTGTTTGCTTGTTCAGTGACCAGGTGGAGGACACGGACCGGTCCCCGGCACCGCTAATGGTTGTCTCGGACGGACGCAAGTTTTGTCAGGAAGGTGTACGCACACAGTGTTTGCTAAGGGCCTGGAAGTGGGAAATGTATAATTGCGGCGTTAACGCTTGAGCCACCAATGTGTGAAAGGCGTGGAGGCCCGCAATGAATGTTGTAGGCAGTTCAGAGAGACACAGGAAATTCACAGTAAGACTGTGCAGGCTCTACATAAATGCGCTGTATTAGCATGTGAATGTAAAAGCAGCGCTGTTATCCAGTGGAGAGGTGTTCTCCCAGGCGTGCAGTTTTATAATTTCCAAGCATGTTAGTTAGGTTTTAGTTCAAGGTTCGAAGAAATGTATCTGACCCCCCCCCCACCCCCAAAACTGCGAGCTCACAGCACTGATACTGACCAGTCATCAAATGTAGCAGCATGGCTACTAGCTAGCTAGCACAAAACAGCACGAAAAGGTGACCTGATACAGGAAAATAATGGACCATACATAGGCTAATACCAAGCGCATACCGAGGCTCCTAAGACTACAAGAAGGGAAGGCTCCTGGTCACCTTTTCCAATTTCCACTTTCCACACTGGATTTTCACTCGGGTCACACCCGATAATCATTTTTCTTACGGATCAATCAGACGATGATTTATTTTTTTATTTTTTTAAAGCGATCGATGAATCTTTGAGCCATAGAAGAGTATGGTTTATGATTCAAAATCAGAATTTCGGAAAAGGCGAAGTCATCATAGTGCTTGTTTAGCGCGACCCGCAGTTTAAAACCCACGAGTGATTAAAAAAAATCAGCAAATCCTCTCATTTGAGAAGCGCGATCCGGAGAATTCTTGGCATCTTTGTTTAAACAAGTTACTTAAACTCCTGATAAAGTCATGATGACACTATATTAACGGCTAAAATCACCGTGTTTTTGTTTAACCCTGCAGTTATTAGTCGTTAGTGCTGGACAGCAAACCTGACAACCCTTGCAGATAATTTATGGTTACATAGTGCAGTGGGACAGTAAAATTCAATTTAATGCACCTTTATGCTCACAAGCCTTTGCATCTGGCTAAAGACACACACACACACACACACACGCACTGGGTTACTGTACGGGCAGCCTCGGAGCTGGGCAGGATAAGTGGAGGTGACGGAGCCAGCTGTGCTGTGTGAGGGCCGGGGCTGACTCTCAGAGCCGGGGGCTTCCAGCTCTCCTCTGTGTGTGACCGTGTCACCCTCGGTTTGGTGTCAAGCCCACCAGGCTGCTGCGCGCACACACACGCACGCACACACGCACACACACACACACACACACACACACACACACACACACAGACTTGACTGAAGGTCAGGCAACAAACGCTGCTCTGCCGCCGCCCTCACTCCCGTCACCGCCGGGAGAAATGTCACTCCATCCTTTCCACCTCTCCTCTTCTCATTCCTCTTTCCTTCTTCTCCATCTCTCTGTTTTTCTCTTAATTCACCCTCCCTTTGTCTTTACCACTTCTCCAGTCCTTTACTCTTCTTTTTTATCTCTCGTCTTCTATTCAGTCCTCTTTATCAAATGCGCTTCTCTCTTCTTTTAGGCTTTCATCCCCCTTCATGCGTTTTCTTTTTTTCCCTCCTCTTCTCTTTTGTCCTCCTTCTCTTCATCTTCTCACTTCTCTCTGTCCCGATCTCTTTTTCTTCCTCACAATCGCAATTTTCTTCCTTTTATATTTTTTTCATACATGTATATTCTTCCATGTCTACACTTACTTTTATGCTGCCTTCAGTTTTTTTGACATTTTAATAAGATTATGTCACACAGTGTCACCACAGGCTCTACTTTTTCAGAGGCAGCAATAAAGGGATCAATCAGCCGATGTGACTCCGCAGCTCGCTGAAAGATCTCCTGAATTTTATTATTTTATTTTTTTTTACCCTTTCCATTTCATTTCTGCTAAGAGGCAGCTATATTCAGCGACTTTTTATTCCGGTAGATTTTCTAACACCCACCCTCAACTGAGTGCGTTGCACTTGCAGCTGCAGATGTTTTCGTCTCTGAGACGTAGGAAGGTTGTTTTTTTTTCCTCCACATTTCCTCTCTGTCGGTGTTTCTTCAGCTGTGTCAGTGCCGGTTTTTTATGACATACATACTTTAATCTTTTATACTAACATTGTTACTTCTAACACTTCAGTTCGGATGTCATGCCACTGTGGTCGAATCGTGTGATTGTTCAAATATTATAAATGTACATAGCTCTCAAATGCTTAGAGCAGCTCCATGCGCGCGCACACGCTCACGCACGCTGTACAAACATGCGATTTCATTTTTTTTACTCGAGTAGAGCGGCACAGTAGAGAGAAAAAAAAACAAAGTGCAATTTCTGTGCATTCAATATTCTAACTGGGAGATAAATTGTGATCTATGTGCAGCAAGTGTTTTCAAAAGTAATTGCTTTTTCAACACTTAAAAAAAAAAAAAAGGTTCAGAAGATATTTAGGCTTTGGAACGTGTGAAGGAAATGAATTTTTTTTTTTTCTGATGTGACTCTAATTTGTAGTTATTTTGCATGCCTTCCACAAAAAAGCTGCATGAAACAGATTTCTCTCTGGTCAATTAACATAGCAGGCTCACGCCATTTGGAGATTTCAGCTGCCAGTGTCTCAGTTTTGACACAACATTGAAAGCACTGTGCTGCACACTGAGGAGCTGAAACCCGTAGTAATGAATGTAAGGGTCAAAACCAGTAGGACAAATTCTTTGTGAAAAGTCATCCCAGAGGGAAACGGTAGTTGAAAAAAAAGCCACGCTAGGGTAGTGAAGTGGGTGGGGTCATATTTGGCTGGAGCTAAAAGCCAGTGAGGGATGAGTGGCCCGTGGAGTGGATGTGGAATCATCAGCGCTAAGGGTCAGAAGCTACAGTGGGAAATCGTTGGCTCATCGAAAGCTGCTGCGTGTCGACCGTGTCGAGAGGAACCCGAGGACTGACGTCAACTGCGACTCCCGAGAAGCACTGTGGTGAGAAACCTCCAACCGCTGAGCTTGAAAGTCTGTCTCTGTGCAGTTAGTGTCTCGACTTTGGAGAACTTGTTGGACATTTTCGTCAACATCGAATATGCTTAGTGCTGCGACGAACGATGATTCTCGTTGTGATTAACCTGACAATACCGTCAGTAAATCAATCAGCTGTTTAGTCTAAAACAAAGTCAGAAGACGGTGAAAACCCATCGCAGATTCCTAGACACCGAGGCAAAGTCTTTACAGCGCCTCTTTCAGCCGACC
The DNA here is from genome assembly GCF_016859285.1 of Xiphias gladius. NCBI lineage: Eukaryota > Metazoa > Chordata > Actinopteri > Istiophoriformes > Xiphiidae > Xiphias > Xiphias gladius. Next base: position 5,073,156 of record NC_053414.1, on the reverse strand, counting down.
GCCAGTTCAGAAGCCAAATGTAAGAAATCCACTGTGACATAGAGCAGAGAGAGAAGAGCAGCCTCATCCCGGATCAGTTCGGATCGTTTTTTTTTTTTTTTTGGATCAATTTTGGAGGCGTGTTCATTTGCTCCTTTGTTTATTTAGCTTCCGCCACAGTGGCTGCTAGCATTCCTGGGTTCCACACCCTCAAAACACATCGTAAGAGAACTATAATAACAGGAGTGTGAACTATAAAAACAGTATGCGAAAGGTGATACTGACACAAATATAATCACTGGACACGGCAAACTAAGAGACAGCAGTAGTCCAATCCGCTTCAAGTCGAGCTGCGGTTTTCTGTAAGCACCTGCAGAACCAGTACGCTGACGCTCCGAGTCACGCCTCTGGCTTTTCTCGTCTCCATGGCAACAGATGGCGGGGCCCGTCGAGCCGAGGCGTAACCTCACCCTCTAGCATTGTTGCCTTGTGCGGGAGTCTCCTGTGTGTTTGTGTCGATCAACAGTGAGGATGTAACAGATTTACGGTGGAAGCAACACAGAGCGCGCGGTGAAAATGTGGACACCCAACGATTTTTTTGTTTTTTTGTTTTTTCTCATTCAGCCAGAAGAGCCACCATTTCTTATGGACCTGGCTTTGTGCCCGGGGGCATTTTCATGTTGAAAACACACGGGGGCCTCCCCCGAGCTGTTGCCACAAGGTCGGAGGTAAACAATCGTCCGAAGTGTCCTTCCCGTCCCTCTCTTAGACCTGAGCCTCAATTTGTTTTACAGAACGATCCGTGGACGAGGTGTAACTCCACAGCCAGTGGCTCAGCCTGGTTTGACACCCCCATGCTTTATAATCAATATTGCAGCTTGGATATACCGTACACAATAATGCTCTCTCCACGCATAAAAAAAACAGAAGGTGTTCGGGGTTTTCGACCGTGCGAGGGAAGCAACCGTTTTTTTTTCTTTTTCAGACGCGGATCTAATTTGTAGTTATTTTGCTTCCTTGTTTAAAGAAGCTGCGTGAAACACGTTTCTTTACGGCTAATTATCATTGCAGCCTCTTTTGCAATTTGGATGTTTTATGTGCCCAGTGTTGCCACAACAATGAGAGCACTGTGTTTGCCACTTGAAAGCTGAAGCCTGTGTAAATCAGTGTAAGAGATCAGAACCACAAGGACAAACTCATGTGAATCATATGAAAGAAAATGCTTGTAAAACAGAACCTGGCATTATCAGAGGGGTTACATCTGTCACCATAATTCTTAGACCTGAATAAATGTGCTTAAACCGCAGCCACAGAGAATACTTGTTTCTGATTGTATCATATATCAGAACTGAACTTTTTTTTTTTTAGGGCGGCACTTCTTTTTCTTTACCCCTCCGTCATGTTTCAAGCACAACATCTCGGTTCAGTTTTATAAATCATTGCACAGCTTATGTTAAGACATTGAGTTACTATAGCAACATCAACGGTGCTGCACACTATGTCAATGGTTAAGTTAGGTTGCTGTAAGACCGGAGCTACTCGCCACGTCTTATCATCTAATCCTCTTCTTATCTGAGAGGAGTTTTTTTTTTTTTTTTAATGACAACTTTCTGTTTTGGTGCACAGGTTTCCTGATACGTAGAACTGAAGAAGAAATTCCACCCAGCTCTGCATGGTGGGTTACTTCAGCTCCACCTTGTCCATAATTACGTCACCTCATGGAACATTTATTTTTCTTTTGCTTAATGTCCGAGCTGTTTTTTGACTGAGAACGGATCTTTTTTTTTTTCTTCTTTACCCTCATTGATTCGGTGTTTTTGGATCATTTCGGATCAAATTCACCACAAGTGACATGTCTGGCTGGGTACATCATTAACTTCCTGGAGTCTTGTCCTCACTGTGAGGTTGCCAAATAACGCGGTAATTAGTGAGCTTCATAGGTGCAGGGGAGTGGATTTTGTTGCTTTTGGACGGAGCCGGAGCAGCTGTTTCTTTTTCTGATGTGTTTCGGCTTTTTTAAATTTTTTTATTGGTAGTGCCGTAGTTGACCTACAGTGGTTACAAGTTGTTATTTTTAGAAAATTTGCAAAATCTGATTCAACTGATTAAATTCTTCAGTCATTTTTAGGGAACATAATGAAATCCTCCGAAGAGACTCTGACACTAATTCTGCTCATTATAGAAAAGCTCAAGGCGAGAAAACAGGTGATGGTGACAAATGAAAACAACACAGTAAAGTTGAGACGGTTTTCTGGCGCTTTTCAATTTATGAAAAAACAAAAAAAACAGATAACGTGAGTGGAGTGTTAGTTTATCTGTGTCCCGCTGTTTTTGCAGTGTTTGAGTTTTGGATGTGGTTAATGAGTCGTGAACATTTTGTGAACTAAGGTGTGTCGCGGCCTATCAGCGGCTCTTTGGACTGTCCACCTTCGGACTGTGGGGACAATTTGGGCAGGAGGCTGTTTAAGGAACAGTTCAAGGATAGCAATAAATACACCGAGAGGGGCGACTTCCAGCGTGTGTGTGTGTGTGTGTGTGTGTGTGTGTGTGTGTGTGTGTGTGTGTGTGTGTGTGTGTGTGTGTGTGTGTGTGTGTGTGTGTGTGTGTGTGTGTGTGTGTGTGTGCCGCCGCTGCTGCTGCTGTAGGCAGACCCAACAAAGAGAGCGTTCCTCCATATTAGTGATAATATCATTTAATATTAATGGGAAGAGACTCCTCTGCTGCTGTGTCAATATTGAACTCCAGAGCTGCTTCCTCTTTCTCCTCCCTCTCTTGCTCTAGCTCTATCACTCTCAGACACACACACACACACACACACACACACACACACACACACAAACTAAGGTAAGAGAGTACATCAGACCTTTGATTTGCAAAAAGGGAAATATTTATGACCAGTTGTTAAATCTTTCCTGCGTATAGTGTGTGTGTGTGTGTGTGTGTGTGTGTGTGTGTGTGTGTGTGTGTGTGTGTGTGTGCGTGCGTGTGTTCATTGTGGGCCAATGGTAACATATAGATATTTCCATTTGAAGACCTCCCCTGCTCTGGGTGTGCTCACTGAAGGTTCACAGTGTATGTACGGTGTGTGTGTGTGTGTGTGTGTGTGTGTGTGTGTGTGTGTGTGTGTGTGTGTGTGCATGTGCATGCACATGCGTGCACACGTATGAATGTTAAGTAAGACGACTTAAAAGCAGCCATATGGTCATGTTTGTGTGTCCGTGCATACACAAGCTTGTGTGTGTGTGTGTGTGCGCATGCGTGTCTGCAATGGTGTGTGTGTGTGTGTGTGTGTGTGTGTGTGCGTGTGTGTGTGCGTGTGTGTCACGTGGTCACCCCCTATTAAAATCACTGCAGCACTTAGCAGCTCCATTTTGCAGCCACGGCTTTTTTTTAGTAAAAACATTTCAAATTTTTCATTGTCTCTTTGTGAAAGAGACATTTTCATTAGCTGTGTTTAACATACAGCCTCCCTCACAGAGCATGTGCCAAAAAGTCACTGAGGGTATTTTTCTGTAGGGTATTGCCGTTCAAACCCTCTGCTCTCCAAAGAAACAGGCAGCTAATGGCTTCACAGCGATAATTGCGCATCAATCTTTAAAACACATGGAAGTCCCTGCGTCCCGAAAGCAGATTGGTGCTGATGTATCTGCCCGCGGATGTTGACCAGATCATATGACGTGCCAGGGCACAAATATACGGTTTCATGTCCCGGGCATAAGCCATAAAAAACAGCTATCTTTAGCATTTTTTTTTTTTTTTTTTTTAAGCTCATTGTCTCATTTTTGTGATCCGTGACGTCTCCGTGTTTTGTCCCTGCAGCTGTTAGAGTCAGCGACCCTGTGGACGGACAAGAGGGATGTTTTCTAGAGGTAGATGGGCACCGACAGTCACAATTTACATCTCAACTTGAAACTGTAATCGTATTTTCCTGGCGGTCTTTTCCGTTGGCGTTTTGCCTTAGAGCGTAGTTCACAGTTAACCGAAGGCTGACCAGCCGGGTGTGTTCCGAAGTCTGCTCTTCGGCTCCTGCGTAGCAACACCCGGTGGGGATGTCGCGGTGGACTAACACACCAACGGGTACACGTCCGCATCACCGCAGCAAGGTGAGAAGTTAAACCGCCGGCGTTCAGTAAAATTTGCTCTTTCATGGGGACCCGTTCAAACGCTGACGTACCCACGGGTGTTGGGCTGAGTTCATAACACCAGGCTGCTGCTGCTGCTGTTTTGTGGTTTTTTTGTTTTTTTTTGCTCGTAGCTGAGGCTCCACCGTTGGCGGTTGCAGCCGTTCAAGCCACGCTGGCGCAGCGATGGCATAAAATTAATTGCGCTTAATGAAAGCTGGAAGCTGCTGATTTTTACGGCCAAACGGGAGTGAGACATTTTCGCCCAAGAGCACCAATCCTCGGCCCGCATAAAGTCGAACTAACAAACACTTTACGTCTTCACATTTACTCAGAGCCCCCGTTGAGCTGTGATTCACTTTGAAACCGGGATATGTCGAACGCCAGAGAAAAGTCTTCATCTGGGGAAATCAGCATAAAGACAAAGCTAGTAGCTAACGAGGTTTGCGGAAAGAGGTCACAGAACAGATTAGCCAGCTCCCAGTCATGGCAGCAGACAATCATTTTTGTGTGTTTTTTAGGGGAATTTCTGTTATTAAATCCATACATCTTTCCCTTATGTGCCCCGCTGTGCGTGTGAATCGCTCCCTTTGTCCGTCAAAATGTAGGCAGCACGACTTCATGTGGAAATCATATGATAACAAGAAGCTCCCCAACACACTTAGAGGCTCGCAGACGCAGTGTACACGTTAAACGCGCACGCACTCCCGCGCACACACCATAATATGTTATTGTTCCGTCAGCTCGGGGCCTCCCGACATCGTTAACTCGTCCAGATTTTAACCAGCCCTCACATCCGGCTGCTGTTGTTCAGGCTAAGAGATGCGCTGAAAGCAAAAGTTTGCAGGCGATACTTTACTGCACTTTGGGTTTTTTTTTTTGTTTTGGTTTTTTGGGATGGCCCCACCAACCAGCAGGTCAGTGGAGTTTGCAATTGGGCACAAAGTCTAGAATTTTTTTTTGCAAATTCCTGCGTCGTCATGTTTTTTTTCCATGTTTTGTAGGTGTAAGATTCACTAGTGTGATGAGTTTCCTCCCACCTAAAGGGCTTATTCACCAAAATTACACGTGAAACCTCATATTTTATTACTATCCCCAGTGGTATCCAGTCATTATTATTATTATTACCATTACCTCAGAAAATCCACACATCCTGCTGTCAGCAGCTTTTATAGGGACTATTTTTTTCATTTTTTTGCCAGGACATAGTCCGAGCGTAGCAGAGTGACAGGGCTGCCGCTTTCCAGCAGAGGCAGACCGGTGTGAGGTTTTTTCGGCCCCTGACCTCAGAGCCGTGCAAAGGGCTAAAAGTGGAGGCCGCTTTCCTGTACAAATTAGGAGCTTGTTGCTTTATTTCCATGCGGGAACAGCAGCGCGCCTTTATTTCCTCTTCGTGTGTACGTGCCTGGGGGTTTGTTTGGGTTCTTACAAAGTTCCAGAATAACACGTTCTTGAACCAGAACCTTCCATCGCCCACATGTTGCTGGACCAACAAACACCAAACGGTTGAGTGCAAAAGCAGCCTCGATGACATCTGAAGTGAAATTGTGTTTTATCTTTTAACTTTTTGAGGGTTCTTTTTTTCCCCCTGATGATTAGAGAAATATTTATTTTTCATTCTTCTTGACAGTTTTTACTGAGTAAATATAAGATGCTGTTAAGGCTAAAAAGCTTTGACTCTTTAGACACGTGTTCCCTGTAGATTTTAAAGGTGAAATGTTTTTGTGTGTTTTTTTTTTAAATGTAAATCAGTTTCTGAATCTTAATCTCTAAAAAAAAAAAAAAAAATTGATAGTTTTGTTTAAAAAGATGCAAGAGTTAGGAGCTTTGTTCTTGCTCTCCAATTTTGCTCTTTGGTGTCTTTTAGCTCAAACCCTTAAACCGATGAGATAACTCCCTCATATCATTTATCACGGGATATGGCTTTATTTTAAGGGCAGGTTATGTTGATTTCGCTTTAGTCCCGCAACCCAGTACAGGTCTAAGCGGCAGGACAGTGACATATAAACCTGGGATCCTAGCAAATGTTCTTAAGCTGCCATCACCCAATCACTCAGGACAGCAAATGCCATAAAATACAAGATATGTTAAAAAGTTACATTAAAAGTACTTATCAGCAATTGTTTTAGTGTCATTGAATTAGTCACCTTTACCTTTATCCTTTTCAGTTTTATGCGGACAGACTGTTTAAACCTGGGTTTAATCATTGTTATTGACTTGTCTGTGGGCTCCAGACAAAGTAGCAGCTCCCATGAATGCAGCTAAAACGGGTCCGACGACGTTATAACGAATACATAAATACATTAAATGAGATTTTAGGTTGTGCCAAGAATGTGCGCAAACTTGCAGAGGAGGTTTAATTCTATTGGATCAGTGAATGCAGGGGTCTGTCGTCTCCGAATAACAAACTACTGTTTCACATGTAATCACATCAAACTATAGTCGAGGAGTCTGATCTGTTTAGTCGATTTCAAATGAAATTATCCAATGAAATGTTATTGTGCCGAAAAACATTACTGCAGATAAACAATCACTCACAAGCTAACTGAGAACTGGAACATGTCCAGTGTTAACCCTCTTTGAATTGGGAGGCACAGAAGTCTCCATTGCTGTTGACTGGACACTGAATCATAGCCAGAAGTGCAAAAAAAAACCAGAAACAAAACAAAACTTGTGACTCCATTGTTGATGTTTTTTGCCTCAGATGAAGAATCTGTGATTTCTTTGCTTCGCTCACCTTTAAACTTAAACTAACAATTTCTATAATAGGACGGGGTGACATTTGAGGTTGTTCGGTATCATTGCAGACACGGTCCCGAAAAAGATGCTTTCATCTAAGAAATATAAACATGTTTTTCTACAAACCCCTTTTTCAATTTAACCAGAGAAGCCAAAATTCTTGAATCTTGAAGCCAAAACGTTGAATCTTGTCTAAAGACAGGCAGCCTTACAGCAACTTTTCCAGAATAAAATACAAATCAGCTAAAAAGTCACTAGGAACACAAGTATTAGCAAGCGTTTGATGCCGGCGCTGCGGCATGTGACCGTTTTCACCCAGTATTTTGGAAATACGTCTGAGAGCCACGAGAGCGTCAGGCCTTTTTAAATCACTGGTTCCCAACCTCCTCCTGACTGACAGGAATGTTAATGGAATAATCATTGCATTTTTTTTTTTTTTTTTTTTTGGTGTGTGAAATATTTGGCTAGTTTTACCTCCTAGGACCTCTGACAATTATTCGAATTAAACCGTTTGCGTCATTTAGAGGTGGAAATCACTCGTCGGTGCGAATATGTGAACGCCGACGAGGAGTCCAAAGTAGAAACTCAAAGCCAAAAAGGCCGGGATCCACTGTCCCAAGCTGCTTTAGGTCGTAAAGAGATCATTCTGTGTCAAAACAATCTTTTTTTTTTTTTTTTTCCCTCCCCCTGAGCAGGATATGATTGGTCAGTCGTGTTGCAACAACGTGACAAAAAACAGGACACGATTCTGTTTCCCAGCAGCAAGACGCAATGAAAGCCACAGGGGGGGTTGACACCTCGGGAACGCCTGGAGGGAATTCCTTCCGATTTGGCACAAACGTCCACTCGGACTCCAGGATGAACTGATTGGAAATGTGGTGGTCAAAGGTCAAAGGTCAAGGTCACTGTGTAACTCAAGAATTCATACGTTAATTATGAAACAACAACCTTAATACCTTGTTATTAAAGTTCCTTCAGCGTTTTCACTACATATACTGTATGAGTCTGCACAGACAAGTACGAAATCTGCACCTCGACTGGTTGACGGAGGCAAACGACCACGAGGCAGAAACTCTAGGTTCAAATAGGGGTCGGTGACAGTTGGTGCTCTGTCCCGTGGTCCGCACCTTAGCTCACACAAAAAGTGTAGCGTTCGCACGCCGCTGGCTTAGCCGGACGAGGCCGACTGTCCGCGTTAATCTGCCTCCATGTACGTCGGGCAGGTTTTTTGGATTTAGCGTCACAATGGCCTCTGTGGGTGTCGCTCTCATCCCATGTTCGTCCGTCATGGCATGTGGCTCGCTAACTGTCATTCGGTGCGTGTATCCTGCACTACACACACACACACACACACACACACACACATACACATGCATACATAAATATAGAGTCAGTCAATCATTCAGTCAGCATGAGGCCCCAGTAAAAGCCTCCACCGCGTGTTTATGGTGAGAGGGGGAGGAGACGGATGGAGCTTCACAGCGGGACACTTTCTCTCTCGCGGCTTGTTAGGGACGGCTGCTCCACCCGATCCTTTGTGTCTCTTTAAGGACAGAAGATGCCCCCTTCCCTTCTGATATAAAATCGGACGTAACGCGGCCGGCACCCAGAAGGTGTGGTCAGAGCCAGCAAATGGCTGCGTGGGACGATATGCGTTTCCGCCGTCGACGGTCGCACGGTGTTGGTGTTTTAGCAGCAGAAGTCGTCCTTTCAATGACATTCATGCGCAGTGTTTCCACACTGATTCAATAGCAACACGCTTCTGCTAATATGGAAAGTAATGTGACATTTATGTGGTGACAGTGTCACGTCTGAAAACCTGGCTCCCGACGCTATTGTCCCCGGTTCGATGTCCATCTCACAATAATTATTACTTTCAGCATTTTTATCGTTAACCATGACCTCCATTTTTCTAAAGCATTGAATAACATTTTAATTTCCTCATCCTCTTCATACCTAAACTCTAATTTAGTTGTCACGTGTGGTTATTGCAGGAGTAACCAGGTAGAAAATGTGTTTTTGGATCTGTAAACGTCGCGTCTTATTTTTAATAAGTTTTAGAATTTTTTCAGAGCTTAAAAAATTTGTTTAAAAGCATTGATTGGAAATTAAGCCCTAACGATTTTGACAATTGTTCCTTTTATAAGCAATATTGCTAAAAATTCACTGGTTTCATCGTTTCCAATGCGAGTTTTTACTGGTTTTCTGATTCTTCTTTGAGTGTAGATGGAATATCTTTGGACTCAAGACTGACAAAAAACTGGCCGTCAGAGGACGTCCGCCTGATGGACGTCCATCAGTAATTTTCAATATTTAGTCGCAGCCCTGCTGTTTATTTGGCTACGCAATGATGTGACGTCACTTGATGCAAGGTCACACTTGGTTTTAATGCAGTTTGTTAACACAGCGCAGTCTGTAGGGAGCCAATCATTCGAATTTCAGTCTATGGTTTCGTAATCGATCGTAACCTTCTGAGGTGTAGCACAAGATAACTCTCCCTGTCATCCAAATTCATCGTTGCAACATTTTGATTGCTGTACATACCATATATACGTGTGTGTGTGTGTGTGTGTGTGTGTGTGTGTGTGTGTGTGTGTGTGTGTACAAGAATCATTCAACTATGACAAATTTTCTGGCCTGAAGTGAATGAACAGGCAGCGACACAGGTGATACTGCGTCAGCCAGGAAACGATTGTCCTGCACTGTTTTGTTTTTAAAATATCGTTTTTCGTCCGACAAATATGAAAAGATGAAGACCAGGATGAGGCAAAGAAGTGAAACGCGACAAACACAAACACTTGATGCAAAGATTTTACCTGAATATGAACCTGAAACTGTTGAACGAACCAGAAAAAAGAACAGGAGTAATGTTACTGGACATGATGCAGGACAGCTGTGTTTTGTTTTCCATTAGGAGCTGAAACAATGAATTGATTAACCTCATTTAGTTGATCAAAGGAAAATGAATAAGAAAACAGTTTGATTATCCATGAATTGTTTTGGGGGTTTTTTTTCTAGAGAAACTGGAAAACATTCACTGATTCCAGCTTCTCGAATGTGAGGATTTTCTACTTGTCCATGTCAGGGTGAACTGAACATCAACAAACGACTCTTGGCTTCAGGAATCACCGTTTTCAGACATTTTGAATCGATAATGAAAATCACCATTAGTTGCAGCCCCGTTTTCTTCAAATGAAGACGCCAGAGTGAAAACCTGCCGCAGCGGCGCAGAGCTTCTCCAGTGAGATGCCGTCGAAGTTGAATTGTTAGTTCGGCGAGCTGCAGAGGCCCGTTGTTCCCTCTCACCTCTCCGTGCATTGACCTCTCTGTGCGGCCAGTGGTTGAGCCATCTAAGCAGCTGTATTGTTGGCGGCAGAACGTCTCGTCTCTCCTCAGCGAAGGAAAGGGGAGCGGGCGCATACATGTTCGAGAGGAGGCGCAAATAAAGAGGAAACCAAGTGAGAGAAAGATGAAAGATGAAGAAGAAAAGAATCCCAGATTACATTGCAGAATGAGTGAAGAAAAGGAAAGTAAACTGAAAGCTGGACATCGAGTGAACACGGAATTAAAGACAGGAGGAGGGATACGAGTTTTCAGTCAGAGTCGAGAAGAGACTGAAGAGGAGAGATGGAGAGATATTCGAGGATGGAGCAGGAGGGAAGTAATTAAAGAAAATGAAGATGAAATAAAGAGGGAATAAAAAAAAGGTATGATTGAGAGGGTGGAGGGAAAGATTAAAAGGAGAAGACAGAGAGAGAGAGAGAGCACAATGTGTAAAGAGAAAAGGAAAAAATGAAGCAATGTAAAGAAAAGGGATTAAAACAGAAGGCGCAGAGTGAGATTCGGAGTCAAACTGTGTGTTTTGTTTTTTTTTAATGGGAAAAAGGAAATTACACGGCACGAAATGAAACAAAAAGGGAATGGAACAAAGACAGAGCTGGTACAATAAGAATAAAGGAGAATAGAAAAAACCGAGCAAATAGAAGGAGAAAGGAACGAGAGCATGTTTTCCTCCAAACGTGTTATTATCTGGGTTTGGAGGCCACCGGTGTCTCCAGTTGAAGGTTGCGTTCAATCCATCCTCTCTCAGTACGTTATTCTCTCCGTAACCTTCACACACACTCAGTAAATATAGTGCTACAATGATCATATAAGCCCTGTGTGAGTGTGTGTGCGTGTGTGTGTGTGTGTGTGTCTTTCTTTTGTCTCATCCAACATTTAAATCTCATAAGGAATTTACCCACGTGCCCCAGCAGGTCAAGAGGAGAGGAGAGAGGGGGCCGGCTAAAGAGGTTTAGTGAACCTATCAGCCTTTAAACCCAGCAGAAAGCAGCACAGAAACATCCAAAACAACATGAAATTTCAAATAGAAGATAACTGGGGCTTTGGATTTGTGGCCTTAATAGAACAATAATCAATCGAGGAAAGAGAGATAGAAGTGTAGCGAGGAGAAACAGCAGGGCGACCTGGTGGCTCGGTGGGCTAAGCTGCAGTTTCTTGTCTGTCACATGTAGCGGTGTTAGCGTAGGACAATGAGGCCCAGACCGGGAGGGGTGGGCGGGGCGGGGGGTGTCCAAACATTAAGATTCAGTCCGATGTGAAAAACGCATCTTTCCCCCTCGGTTCTGACCCTCGGTCAACATGGACCTGAGCCGTCCCCGCTCCTGAAAACGTCTCCGGTGTGGACGCTTCTGAAAACGCCGGACCGGTGTTTTTAGCAGGGACAAGTTTCCGAGTAGCGTGCGGCAGGCAGTGGTGGGAGAAGTGCTCGAGTGTACTTAAAGCACCAAAAGTAAAAGTTCTCATTATGCAGAACAGCTCTTTTCAAAAGAATGTGTGTAATATCCTGACGTTAATGCTGCTGCTGGGAAAGGCGGAGCTCATTTTAATTATCTTATTTACTGCCGGGGATCTTGCGAGTTTTCCCCTGGGGATGAGTTAAGATTTGTCTCGACCTTTAATATTATTACGTCATTATATTTGTTTTCCTCATCTGCAAGGGAATTAGTCACCAAGGTTATCAAATAAATGCAGTAGAGTTCAGCATTTGATTCTGTTATTTAGTGGAGAAGAAGTGTAAAGTAGCGTAAATTCGTGTGTGATGCGTGTTTGTGTTTGAGCTGTTAAAGGACTTTGTGAACAAAACATCACGACTAGCTGGACAGCTTCGGCTAGCGTTTACAGAATAGGCCACAGCAACAGACGCTTGCAATTTCTGATGACATCTGCCTCCCCGTCCCCTTTAAATGCACTTAATGTAACGCCCCCGTCGACGAAAAGCCGAACGAATCGCATTCGAATGTGACGTCATTTACAACAGAAGCAGGATCTCACGCAAAGGAGAGGAAATACATTTTGTGTTTCGGTTGTACTGGGACACAAAATGCGTGATCGTGAAAAGCGGGGAGCAACAAAACAGAGGTTCAAGCCTCCGAGTTGTGACGAATCAGCAGGGCTCTGAAAACAAGGTGCATCCTTGCGGCCTCGCTCCTGTTGTTGATCGGACTATTGGCTTCAGACCGAGTCCTGCAGTAATCACTCGCATGGACTGTCTCCATTATCGGTTTAATCTGCCCGTTGTCCAGTTAGTTTTGTCCATAAAACCCCATTATGATTTCCCAAAACAAGAGATGCGACGTATTCGCATCTCTTGTCTTGTGCGACCAACACTCCCGACCCGGAGGACATTCCCCCTGCAATGACACAAAACACAGCAAAGCAGAAAGTCCTCGCATTAGATCAGGGAACCAGGGAACCAGGGAATGTTTACTGAAGCAATTAATCGATTAACAAAACAGTTGCTGAGTAATTTCTTGCTGATGGATTAATCCACTGCAGCGCTTCTCTGGAACAGTTCGTGTTGGTAAAACGGACAAAAAACGGTTTAGATTATTTAGATGAACTGATCAATCACCTGTCACGCGTCCTGCAGCTGCTTCGCTGTTAAAGGTTCAATCTTCAACTGTGAAGCAGCAGCTGTCGTCTCCTGGTCCAATTCTGTGCTCCTGGGAGGCATTGTTTTTTTGTTTTTTTTTGTGGATTAACACAAAAAAACACTTACGGCCCAAATTAACGCATTCACGAATTCGTAGGTACGTGAAGTGGTACCAAAAAATAAGGGAAGTGACATCTGAAGGGGAGAACGGAGCGGCTGCAGGTAACACCAGCTCCTTGTTCCGTAAATGATAAAAACCCAAATGAAGAGCCGGCCAGACCGTTCATCATCAAACTGTGTACGGGCTTGCGTCAAGCGCTGTGAAGGGAATACTGTGGTATTTTACAGACATTTTGCGGCGGGTGTTTCTTTGTTCTCGTGGAACTCCGACTACAAAGGTGCTGCGAAAAAAAAGGTCAAAGATTTCGAGGCTTCTCACTCAAAACGCCGTGATCTCTCCACTGCGGGAGCTTCGCATCGGATCTCCAACTCCCGCCTAGCGTCCCGCTGTGTGTTCAGGAGCTGTGACACCAAAACGAACTTTGTGCAGGGGCCTTTTCTGATTGGCTCTCGTTTTTCACTGTCTCCCCTCACTGTGAAAAGCATAACAGAGCAGAAATGCTGCATAAAAATTCTTGGGAAAATCTTTAGGGCGGCTGGAATAAAATGCATCCTGTGGAGATTAAACGCGATCGCAGCTGCTCCGGACGGCGGAGGCCTCACATCTGTCCACTCGGCTCCACTCTACCGTTTAAAAAAAAAAAAAAACCCCACACATTTATTCTGCGCTTAGTGGAGAACCTCAAACCTCGCCTCCGGCTTTAATCACTGGTATTAAAAGCTTAAAAAAAAAAGAAAAAAAAGAAAAATCCACCCCACCCCTCCGCTGCTGTGTTTGGACAAGAGGGAGGGGGCGGGTGTTGGAGCTGAAAAGCCCCCTTGGTGTGTTAGGTGGCCAAGGTCCTGCCTGCGCAAATTGGATTTTCTGCTCTCCAGTAACTCAGCTGTTCGCTAAGCATGATGTCACTCCAAATCTGCCTCTCTCTCTCTCGCCCTCTCCCTCACCTCTCTCTCTCCCTCCCTCTCTCTCTCTCCCTCTCTCTCTCTCCCTCTGTCTCTCTCTCCCTCTCTCTCTCTCTCTCTCTCTCTATGGCGTTTTAATTCAAGTGAAATCTAGGTCAAGTGGGGACCAGATGAGATTGTTCAGTGCGGTAACACTGCCGGATGCCTCTGCTACGCAAAATCAAAACAAATAGTGTGTTTTATACACGTGTGTGTGTGTGTGTGTGTGTGTGTGTGCGTGTGTGCGTGCGTGTAGTGTGTGCGTGCGTGTGTGTGTGTGTGTGTGTGTGTGTGTGTGTGTGTGTCAGGCTTGTGTGCTGAGGCGGTGCATCTCTACCCAGTGGCGTGTGTGATGGCACGGTGACTCACTCAATCTCATTAGATACATGTGCGTCTTTCCGTCTGTGTTACAGTTACAGCTCATTGTTCACTGAATCCTTCAGACTGATCGTCCTAACTAATCTAAATCTAATGATTAAGAAAAAAGAAAAAAAAACCCTCTCAGACGTTGTAGTTACATTTTTTATTTCACTCTTAAATCAAAATCAGGCTCAGTAGTTTAATCTGCGTCCTGATCAGCATCTGATTTAGAGCACAGTGCTTTTTCGTCCATTGCTTAAATTACACTTTCTTTGCATCACTGTTGACCATTTTCTAAAGATGGTTTGTGTCCGTTGTTCTACTGCTCTGAAATGAATGGATAGCAATGGTTGCAGTGTTTCAGTGTCGCCACGGGAAAAGGCTGGGAATCTTACACGGTGTTATATACAGAAGAGCTCATTAGCTCTCCAGTATTTATGTGAACATGAAAACGCGAGAAGATGGAAACCCGACTTAAAAGTCTGTAAAGATCAGTGCAATTACCGTCAAAAAGCATGTATTGTATTGACCCATTTGTAAAATATTAATCAGTATTTATTGACATTTTCTCCCCAGTTTCTATTCACTGTCTGTTAGTAGAACTTCCGAAAGCCTGGAAAACATAAAAAAAAAAAGGCATGAAATCAGTGGATTAACCCTTTTTACCAAAACATCCTGGGACTGTGTTATGTGATGAAAATTCATTTCCTTGTTTCAGTTCCAGATCTTCGATCAGTCATTGGGATGTGTTTTCCCAGTTTGAAAGTCTGGGAAAAAAAAAACCCCTTGATGAGTATGAAGTCTGCCTTCTTCGTTACATTGCTGACCGCTCAGCTCAGCTCATACGTGTGAGCGGCATCAACACGCAAAATGATGATTTCAGGCCTCGTTTTTAAGAGAAGCGGACTTTCACCAGAACATCGCCGATTTGGACCTCTGGTAGAAATCTTGAGAGTTGAGTTGTGGGGAGAGTGGAAAGATTAACGCTCCGAAGTGCGTCGACGTCGTCCCCGCAAGCGAGGCAAGGTGAGTCTGAGCCGGGACAGACTGTGGACTGTGGAAATCCCCTCGAAAGTGCTCTGCGAATTCCATGGCAATCTGCCCGTGAGATTACACGACATCCTGTGTGCCAACGTGACTCTTTTGACCCCTGGGGTGATGCTGGAGGAAAACTCATGGAGGGTCCAGAACGGAAACAGTTCATCCTCCGCGGGGCGAGAATCTGCTTATTGAACTTTATGGCAGTTTGCCCATTAGATGTTAATATTTCTCGCTTAAAATGGGAAACTGTTTGTGCTCCCTGGGGGCAGTAGAGGCCAAAGGTCACGTAGAATCATCCCCTGTGGAGCACGAATACACACAGCGGGTTTAAGGAAAATCTGCCCTGAGCTTGAGCTGGAATAAAGCGTTTGACAGGACGACTGGCCACTGGCAGGGCGACAAACTGATCCCAGTAGATCGATTTGTCAATGCAAACTAAGAACTCCCTGAAACTGCTTATCATTAACGGTAGAGCTGAAGCAAATAGTCGCCTAATTGATGGACGGAAAATCAATTAGCAAGTATTTTGATAATCGATTTATCATGGAAAGTTAGTTCGAAGCGCAAATGCCAAACATTTTCCCGGTTACATTTTGAAGAATCGTTGCTGTGTCTTGTGTGAAAGTAAACTGAATATCTTTGGGTTCCGGAAGGTTGTTTGGACGTTTGGAAACATCATGATCGGGCAATTTTTCGCTATTCTGGTGTTTTATAGACCGGCCGGTCAGTCCGGAAAACAGTAACAGATCAAGAGATAATGAAAAATAATCGTTGTAGCCCGAAATGAAAAAGACTGCCCTACTGCCTTAGGTTCTGCCGTAGCCTCACTTTAAGCCAGGATGAAACCTGTGACCTAGCAAGTACGGGATGACCTCTGACCCACAGTGCAGTCACGTGACCAGTTCAATTCCATTCAGTTTTATTTATATAGCGCTATATCATAACACACATTATCTCAAGGCAGTTTACAGATTAGGGTCAGGACCTTATCTCCTGATATTATAGAGAGAACCCCGACAGCTCCCAACACGAGGAAGCGCTTGGCGACGGTGGAGGAGAGAAGGCCCCTTTTAATAGGAAGAAACCTCCGACGTAACCTGGACTCAGGGTGGGCGGAGAGAAATGGGGGAGAGAGGAGAATGAGGAGGGAGAGGGGGAGAGAAGAGAGAGAGACCAGGAACAGCTGTATACACTGCTGTATTCAAGCACTGTCAGACGGGTTGTTTATAATGATGATAATTAGTGATCGTTGTAGGTGTAATAGTGTTATTTACAATGAAAGCAGCAACGACAGCAGCACCAATTAATAATAATATTAATCAAAATCAATAATAAAATGAATAACTGTGATGATGAGGGTGGAGTAGTACTGGCAGATCTGGATCCTGCAGGTCCGGCGTCAGAGATACCTGCTGAAACAGGACAGAGAGGAAAAGCACAAAGTTAATGACGTGCGACGTGTGATATGAATGCATGCATGGGGGGGGGGGGGTGCTCAGAGCATCATGGGAGTTCACCCAGCAGCCTCGGCCTACAGCAGCATAGCTAAGGGATGGTTCAGGGCTCACCTGAGCCAGCCGTAATTCTGAGCTTTGCTAAAAAGTAAAGTTTCAAGCCAAATCCTAAACGCAGAGAGTGCGTCCGCCTCCCGAACCCAAGCTGGCAGCCGGTTCCACAGGAGAGGAGCCCGATAGCTGAAGGCTCTGCCTCCCGCTCTACTTTTGGAGACTCTAGGAACCGCAACTAATCCTGCATTTTGAGAGCAAAGTGTTCTGTTGCGATACTAGGGCCCTGTGAGGTCTGAGGGACCACTGTGACGAGCTCTGTTCCTCTGCTTTACTAGTTCCTCCTCCCCGCATTGCAGTTTTTATATGGTGATGCCTGTCCCAAACTGGACTCCGGTTAGAGCTGGAAGGGACTCGTCCTCCTTAAGAACGAGCCGCTGATTACCCGCATAATGATGCTGAAGTTGTGAATGCTGCAGGACACAGCAGCACACACCGCTGACTTCAGCTCCACTAACAAGATTAGATTTCAGCCTCGTTTGCTGTCCATCCGAGCCCGGATGTTTCTCATTTGATAGAATACCCCATTTGTGCCGTGGATGCTTTTTTCGTTACACAGTAGAGCCATTATGCTTTACTCGCTCGAAAAAAAATGGTAATTTGGATCATCAGATCCCAAACTCTTTTTTGCAGGGGACTCGGTAGTAATTACCAGTGGAAGATTGGACTCAGAGGCTCCATGTAAGGAGATAATGAAGCGAACAAAAGGCCTCGGCTTCGCAGCTCTTTGAGGATAACGGGGGAGATTCAGCATGTGATTGTTGACTCATGTGCCACCAAAACAGAACTTTCCCACAGTGTTGCTTTCAGTGCTGAAGCTTAGCCACGAGCCAGAACAAGCGGTCTTCACACAAAGCCTCCAGAACGCTGCCGTGTCGAACTGGGATCACCAGCCTCCAGGCCCCGGAAACAATCGTCTCATCTGCTCTGAGGCAAAAACCCCGCTGCGATCCGCTCCGAGAGCCTTCTGCGGAAGCGCGTCTCTGTGAAACTGATGCACGCTAAGCATGCGCTCTGACAGACAGTGAAGGTGTAGCTACAGTATAAAAGGGTCAGTTCAAGCAATACAATTTTGTTAATGTTCACAGCACATATTCTGCATTAGTTTCGATCTGTGTTTGCGCTCTGTATTTTAGACGTCACTTTGAACAGTTTTCTCCAGAGCTGTTATCTAGAAGTAGTCCCTGTTCGCAGCCCACAGAGGTCTTCCCAGGTCCAAAATTTTGGACCGGATTCAGAAATGGACCTGACCTACCTGAATTCAAAAGTGCGTAACTTGAGTTTTCCATAAGAGGGAGAGAGCAAGAGAGAGACCCAGTCTGAAAGGGTCCAGATCGAGGATACGATCCAACTCCATCCGAGTATACCTGAGGATAATTCAACCTGATGCAAACTGTGGTCGGCCCGAGCGGACCCAAGCAAAGAGAGAACACCGACACTGGTGGCAGCCTGACGCGCCGCCATTTAACATGGGCTGCTGCTGAGACCGAGACGCAACATGCTTCTTCTTCCTTGCACTTCACAGGTCGCACCATGGTCTTGAAATGCCAGGTGACCTTTGGCCATAATTTTATCATCCTCTGCGTCAAGTCCAGAATGCCCCCACATAGCACTTCCCAGATGGTTTGGTATCACGATTATTTGTTCAGTGCTGCCCGATTTCCTCTAGTTTACATTAACAAGGAAAACAACAACAGCCCAAGTTGCTGAGGGCAACAGGAAATCTAATAGATCAGATTGATTTTATAAACGCTCCCCTTCTGGAGGACAGTGTTTTGAATTTTTGAATTCAGTGATATTACGGGCTGAATATTTAAGTTTGAATTTCAAATAAAAAGTGACATTCCTGTTACAGCAGCAGGACCCCACCTGACTTAATCAGACTGAACATCCTTGGGATCCTGCTCGATTCAGGTCCCGGATTGGGTCTCAGCTACTTTGAACCGAGCGGACCTGTGAAGACCTCGAGCCCCCTGTTCTGGATCATGTAGAGTAACACTGCAACACTGGTTTTGGAAGGAAATGTGGCCTGTGAAGTCTTTAAAATGTCTTTCTTTTTTTTTTTTTAAATGCTGCATCGGCATGGGTAGATACCACTGAAAATACTTGTTCTTGTAATTTTGGTGAACTGACCTCCAGGAAATGCCCCTGAGGGCTAGAAAGGATGGACCAGATCTAAGATAAGATCTCATCTGTTCCTGCCCGTTCACTGGACTGTGCTGCCCAGCGTAAACAATTATCTCCCCAATACTAGTCATCATTAATTAAAGCTAATTACACAGGACATAATTATTTTCAGTTGTTCAGTTTTAAGAAGTCGATTGAGGCTGTTCTTCACTGGTTGCTATGCCAACTCTTGGGGGTAGCCAGGGAGCCAGTTAGGGATCTTTCCTGCTTTCTCCTCTTCTGTCTTACGACACGTGATGGAAACTGCAATAATTCCCACAAGGCTTTTTCTCTTTCTGTGGGGACGCTGACGATTCTGGTCCTCAAAAAAGAGATTGCATCACAAAAGACAAAGTGAAGATCTCCCTTTTGGGTGCCGGGAATTTTGTGGCAGCAGATGGATCTGGCTCAAACCTGCAGCTGTGCCAGAAATGGTGATTTTTGTGGTCAACTCGTGCTTGATTGGCATCCATTAGGAGGGGTGACAGTGTCGGCCACAAACAGAATAAAGAGGAAACTTCAAGGCCAGAGAGATTGCCATGTGCCACCCTCTTCAATCTGAAAGGCTTCAGTTTCCTGTGAATTGCAAATTGCTGCCCTTTAGAAATGACGGAGTCTTGAGTGGTGGTTGGGGGCCATTGTGCAGTGAAGAGAGATAGTCTTTAAGAGACAAGGTCTCTGTCACAGTAACAGTTTAAAAACCTCCTCTAATTTTTTACATTCATCTTTCCCCCTGCCCTCAGCTCTTTTAATTCCTGCTATGAATAATTTGTTCTTCTGCCTGAAAAGTATTTGAAGAGAGCTCGATGAGCGAGAAAAATGTTACCCAGCTCTCCAGGCATCGCAAAAACTGCCTGCAATTCGGTTCAGTCCTTGATTCATCGTTGATTCTGTGGCATTCATTTCTCTCTTTTTTTGCAACCTCGTATCGTAATAAAAGATCTGCACAGTTTTGTGTAGAGGAACATGTATTGGCCGTAGAAACGAGGGAGTCTTGTCTTTTTCATGGGGAAGGAGGGAAGGGTGTTTTAATGTTGGCAGAGTCGGATCAAAGGTCCGAAAGTACTTCAAAAAACGGATAAAAATTAAATAACTTTCTGTAAAGAGAGTACAATGAAAGATCCAGCGGAGTTTAGTGCAGGTTTGCATAGTCATTTAATCATTTGCCCGTGTGTCGACACAGTTCATGTGTCAGTGTGAGACTTGTTCAGAGGCCACGGTAAAGAGAACCAAGACAATGACCCATTTTACACCACGTGTCTCGTCGAGTCATTCACATTTAATTATTTAGTGCTTCGATTTTTTTTTTTTTTTTTTTTTTTTCCACAAAGTGCTTCACACAGCAAGGAGATGTAAAAACATTAATAAGACACTGCGACTGAAAGTTACGAGCTCAGAGTTTGTACCCACGGGGGAATCGCTCAGAATTAGGTGCTGGGGCTTAACAGCAGTGTAACCCTCCATATCCCATATCAGCAGAATTAGCTAACCACTAAAAGCATGGAGGTATTGACGTAGTGGTTGTAGAGATTTTGTGGTAACTACGAACCTTCTAACTCAAGGGGGTTTTCTGTTCACAACGCTCGACTAGCCGGCGTGTACAGTTTCTGAGTGAAAGATGCAAGTTGCTTTTAAACAGTAGCATCTGTTTTTTGCAGTCATCTCGGTGAGTCCGACCATGCGGTGAAATTAAGTGTTACTCTCACCTGGTGACACACAGCAGGTGTGAAGATATAAAAATAGAAGGAACTGACAACCAAAAGAATGGGCCTGTATGCGAGAGGAACTGAAATCCGTTCTGATGGGGCTAGTGTGTGTGTGTGTGTGTGGGGGGGGTTGTAAAACTTTTTCATGGCATTTGTTGGCAGGTAAACCATGAAGTTAATTTGCAGACACTGCCAGTTTGTTCTCGGAGTTCAGAGGCAGATGGTTAAGAACGGCTGGTCCAGAAGGTGCTGATACAACTCCACTGACCGCAAACTCCGGCTCCGTGGTCTAGGAGCAGTCATGGGTTCCACTCCAAACCGGGATGTCACTTAACTTTATGTTGTTCTCTTCTCTGCCTTTGTTTTCAGCCTTCATCACCACGCTTTCAGACATCCTCCATCCTTGCGTCTTTTGCCTCAGCTCTCCACGAAGGTGCGATCGCACGTTTAGTGAGGTTTCTTTAGTCTTAAACCGACCGCGCGCGACGGAATCAAGGCCTGTGAACGAAAGTCACTCAGCTCAGTTGTAGCTCCTGTGCTGAACAGATGCCTAGCATCCTGTCACCCTGCTAAGTTTAGATATTTCTGGCACCAGAAGGGATTCAAAACAAATCAGATTTCCAGTCCCTTTATCTTTAAATAAGCACGATGGACTTATCTGTGCTCCATATCAGTTAAGGACCGTTAAGTTAAATTTGTGCAGACCACAATCAGTTTGGTTTCCCTTCGATTTATTTGATCATGCTCGATTTTTCAGTTACTAATGTACTTTTGTAAACTTTTTCTGGCATGCTCCCCTTTAGAAGCCGAAAAAAGTTCACGCCCAAATTTCACACGATTTCCGGATGGATCGCATAGAAATGATAATATGTTTCTACTTTATCGTCAATTTAATAACCTCTAACAAAAATATCAGTAAATCAGTTAAAGAAATCCCCTGTGCTTTAAATGAGCTCTCGACCCGAAGGTTGAGGACCTCTGCCATAAACTGTGGGGTTTAGCGGCTGTTTTTTTTTCTTTTCTTGTACTGCATTCGGATTATCCAGATCACCTCAGTTCACCTGGAAGATGACAGACTTAAGATTCGTAGGCATCTCAGCGCTGTGATTTATTAAAATACAGAGTTCCCACCTCAGCACACAAACACTTCAGAGGTGAAACAAACTGCGGGGCGTGAAGGCGCCCAACACTTTCCAGTTCATCCCAGTTCAGACTCAGTCCAGTTTGCCTGCCAGTCTGTTTGCAGGTCTCGTGCTCAATCACACCCCTGTTGTTTACCACTTTAGCGAGAATTTAATTGGCAGATAATAAAAGAATACGCCAATTACCACTCCCATTCTTTAATACCTCGCTAATCACCACTACCTCCCTGCCCCCCAGTCAACGCTCACCCCTCAACATTCATTCACACAAACTCCCCCATCTCTCCTTTAATTGTTTTTAATTTGTGTCTCGTTAGCGCTTTCGTATGCCTGCACCTCCTTCCCTTCTCGTTTTCTTCTTCATCTTAGAGAGAACATAAATGGGGGGGGGGGGTGTATTAGTAGTAGTAAAATCTTCACAGGATGAGTCGAATCCATAGCTGCGGGCCTGTGCGGAGAGGTAATACTTTGAAAAATGTCCGGATGTCGTCACCAGGAGCGGAGATCGGAGGGGAAAGGAAACACAGGCACCATCATCCTCCTCCTTCCTGCTCTCCCCCACATAATGAAATAATTAGATAATTAGATAAGTAATTGGACTGATTCTTTTTTTCTTTCCCCCCTGCTGTGACGTCCGCAGAAATGAGCAAAGTGAACGGAAAAGCGGAGCGCAGATTTAGAGCAGCACCACGCCCAAGCCTGCCCCAGTGCATTATGGGGACACAGGGACCCAAATTCGCCTCGACCAATCATTTGCCTTTTTCAAAATTAAGCATGGCAAATACGCCCTGTGTGCATTTGTGTGTGCGTTATGAGAGGAGAGTGATTCTCTGCGCATATGCATTCATCCGTCGTGCCGTTGCTCGATGTTAGGAGGTGATTAGTCAACCAATCAGATAGCTCGACCCAGTTATTTTTTTTTTTTCCTCCTTCCCTTCCCCGAGCCATGACCATGTTCAAATATTGTAAGTGTGACTGGCTCCACGCCACAGAAACACAATGTAAAATCTCCGAATCCACGGTGTGTATTCCTAGGTTGATTCACCTTCCTATGAGAAGGCACCCAATTTTGATTTCTTTGAAAGTGTTTCTGCTGTGTTAACAAGCGCGTGTGTGTGTGTGTGCGTGTGTGTGTGTGTGTGTGCGTGTGTGTGTTTGTGTGTGTGTGTGTGTGTGTGTGTGTGTGTGCGTGTGTGTGCGTGTGCGAATGGTGGTGTGTTAGTCACAGAAATAGCTGCCAGTGCAGATCAGCCTCCTTTGAGCTCATCACCGGATACTTCAGAGAGAGAGAGAGATGAGATGAGATTAGGGATTTGGTTTGCTGAGAAGCCGTCAGATTGAATCGACACACCAGGTTTAGGATGTGTGTGTTTTTTATGTGTGTGTTTCCTGCAGTTCGTTTGACTCTCCGTGTTTTACCACGCCTTTGGCCAATCATGCACATATTTGCTTTATTCATTTCCCTCCTCATTCCTCAGGACACACACCCGCACATACGTACAGTACATACATGCACATACTTCTACACACTGCACACATTATACCAGAGCTGGTTGTGACTCTTTGTAAACAAGCTTTTATATTTGTATTTGTATTCACACATACACACACAAAAATGGCTTGTGGTGCGCTGTGGTGTTTGTGAATTGCTGCTCTCTCGCTGCTCTGTGGGTCTTTGTATTACAGCCCTCATATATTCCAGTTGTCCAAGTGATGTTTGACTTTCCAGGAATTTGAACTTGTTTAGCAAAAACACGCCCTAAAGTTGTTTTTTTTTATTTTTATTGTTAACCCTGGGCTTATGGTCTAAAGTAAATTAAGATTGACTGAGAGTCATTAGTGATACAGTTGCTTCCATTCTTTTCGGCAGAAACTTTGACGGAAGGAGAGATTCAACATTTGTTTTGCTAATAGAAAATATTAAAAAACGTTTCATCTCCTTTGAGAGCTGAATCTACATTAAAACACGCATAGTGAAGTGGGACACATGCTAAGATTTTTATCATTCACGTAAGTGTAGGGGTTCATTGGAAAACCACTGAAGAGATCAACAATCCCTGCAACCACGTCAAAAATGAATCACTTGTCCCTTGTATATATAACATATAACATAGATGAAAAGTTGTATCCTAATTCATATTTATAAATCAACTTCCGAAAGAAAAATTTAGCAGGTTTAGTGATTTGATTGTGACAACTGCAACTGATCTTAATAACTTAAGTTATTAACAATAACCTGCATCATACTGAAAAGTTAAGCATCAGTGATCTTGCAATTTTTCACCTTTATAAGCACCGAGCTAGTTAATGTACTGCTCCAACACCTAGTAAGCTAGTTGAGCTAGTTATAAAACTAGTTAGCTCGGAACCTAATTTTGCACCCAAGGTCATCTTTTTTTAGTCTTAGGTCTGTGCTGGATGCGGTGGTGTCAGGCCACACGAGCTGCCCATACATGTGGACATGAAGCGATCGGGACCCCCAACTTATGACGTAAGACCGGAAGTGAAACGACAAAACAGGAAATGACAAAATTTTTAAAAAAGGGGGGGTCGGCTGCATAGGGTCAATTGAGAGTGTTTGTTGAGTAGTTTCCATCTAAAAGTGAACAAAGGGAAAACCTTAAAGTCAGCCGACCACTTTTATAACTACCAATAAAAAATAATCAAATTTCATCGTAAGATTTAAGACAAACTGTCAGACATGTTGATGACAGTGATACTAAATACTAATACCAATGTTTAAATTTTTTTTATAGAGGCAGAATACAATGGTTCCTCCCTGCAGTACCTCATTAACTCTTGCTTCCTTTCTTGCTAGTTGTGTGTCGTCTGCAGTCTCGAAAAACAGACCCCTCAATCTCCACTTAGGGAACCGAGGTCAAACAGAATTTCCTTTCTTTCCAGCAGCCAGGAAGATATCATCCAGTCAAACCAGACAGTCGGTCCTTGGGGCGACAGCTGACAACATTGTCGAGAACCTCGTGTGAGAGAAAACAGTCCCCCAATGAAAGGAGAGAAGCTTTCCGAGACAGATTCACTTAAAGTACCAAGGCCAGAAAATATGTACGGGTTTCTGTCTTGAGACGGAAAGAAAGAAAACACACCAATATTAGGTGTCGTAACATGGTACATACACACAACAGTTACCAAATCGAAAAAAAAATCGCTTGTTGACTAGTACGTATGGCTACATTACAGTATGTTACATCACAGTCGTCTTCGTTTCTCCATCAATAACACACTGTTTAGAATATACATGAACATGCGAAATGGGACATTAACATGTTACCAATACAAGTATGTGCTTAAGTGGCTCTAACGCATATTGTGGCAAAGGAAAATACTTGTCTCTGACTAGCTAGGTGTCCGTTAAAAATGTACATAGCGGGACGATTCAAATGTTAGTTGTCGATTTAAATGTACCTTTAGATCTGGGTTCATGTGAGCCTAGCTTATATCACACTGCAAGTAGGTATATCCACAAACTGACTCCTCATTTTTCTTGGTGCTTTAAGTGATTTTTGGCCACTAGTTGATAGAAAACCCCAACAAAACTCTGAGCAATGAGCTTTTACCTTGTTATGTGTCGCATGTTAGCAAACAACTGGCATAACGTTAACCAGAAATAGAGCAATATTGGCATCCTTTAAGAGCTGTGTTTCTGGCCACCTGACAAATGTAAATGTAACATCCTTTGATCCACCAGCTCCAAAAAAAAAAATCTCTGTCTCGGGGTCGCTAAATGCCTGACTTTTACTCACCTTATCTGCCACTTCAGGCTGGAAACCTAACAAACTATCGTTCAAACTATTATTTCGTTCATTGTGGCGATGTTGGTACAGGTAACCACAGCTTCAAAGCAGCTGAAATCTGTGAAATGATAAATGTCTAAATCTTCACATTTGTGTCATGCGCGTAAACAACAGACAAAGCGGGACTGTTCATGCTCCTTTGGGTGGTGCGTCAAAATAGCCAACCTACTGATTATGACCAAAGGAACACAGTCAGACATAAAAGAGATCAAAAATGAGATCAACCGTACATATAATCCTCTACATTAGACATGGTCTCCCTGTTAGTTGAATCCAATTCGCAGTAAATATAGAGCATGAGTGGAAAAAAATAGATTAGTCTGCCAGTAAATTTCTACTTTAGTGTTTCTGGGTGCTGACTTATCATGTGATGTCCCAGTGTCAATCCAAATCCTGAGTGTTGTATGTTTTGCTGCATGGCGGTCATCATGGGGGTCAAAATGCGAAGAATTACACGGAATAATGTTATTTTTTCCCCCCGAAGAAAAGCGGCACCTGTGGAAAACGGCCGCAAATATCATGCAGATCCAAGACGTCTGTTGCACCATTGATCACAGAAGGTTCAGGTCATTCGTTTTCCGGCGTTTAATCCATCTTGTAAAAAAATACCAACCGCAACTTTATTGTTCACAATCTCTGTAATGCTACAAGTTAATCAACAACCAAACAAAGCACCTGCACTTAGCAGAGTTAAGTTGTAAATCAGTGCTTCTGGGCAGTGATGGAACACGGTGGTTTCTAGGAGTTTCTCTTAAGTGGCTCTTTTGTTTTTCTGGTCATGCATTGGGGCTATCGCTGCTAACAGTAACCACTCAGTAGGGCTATGTTCACTGTTTGTGGGGGAAAAAAGATGGTTGCGCCCACTTTCGCTGTGCTTGTTATAACCTATCCTCCCCAAAAAGTACGGTTTTTAATTTTAGGATGTAGCGCAATCAGCGCACGCAATAAAGGCTACTTCTTACTGCCCTATGCTGGTTATTGAAAAAGACTGTGGAGGAGAAAAGGTGCTACATGGGAACGCACCTCTAAGCGTTTCACGTGTGCATGTCTCAGGCCTTTGGCTGACATAATAAATTGTCTACAGAAAGCCTGGGGCTAGCTTACCCTCATTTTAAATGTGTATTTATTAACCTTTAAAAATCACTGGCTTGTTTTAACATATTCAACATCTTTACTGTACGTAAACAGGCCAAGAATGGGCCTTACCTCAGGCAGAGATTGTGCTTGCGCTATCTGACTGGGGTATAGCAAGTGCCGGGATCATCGTTAGTGGTTCATACATCAACTGATTGGTCCAGCTCACTAGTAACGTCCAATCATTTTCGTGCAGTTGCCCAGGGCAGTACTTATAACCTGCCCATTACAACTGTTCTACTGATACCCTCGTGCCAGGGCCACATACTGCTGCAGTTCTGTCCTGCCCAACTCCTCCTTCGGTCTTGAAGCCTTCGGTATTGTTTACTTCAAGAGAGCAGGTCCAGTGCTTTTCCTGTACTCCTGATTTATACCGTTCGTAACCCTGTGTTTTGTTTTTCTTTTTTTTTAACCCTGAGAAGTAATATTCAACCCCTTCGTGTCAGGGTGCCCGGAACAGAGAATTTTAATGCCGTGACAACAAACTGTGTCTGGTCTGAGGTGTTAAGTGAACTTGGCTTGTTGATCCTCCCCATCTCTCTCCTACATGTTGTCTCACTTCCTATTCCCTTAAGCCCAGACCCTGTTAGGGTTAATTAGGTATTGATTTGTTCGGGGCCAGGCGAGGGGCCCTGTTCTAAGGGCTTTGGTCATGCTAAATTATTAATGCTCATGCAGCACTATATATAGCTTATGTCCAATGGTCACAAGAAAGCCAAATGTTGGTTCAGTGTTCCTCTTCCACTGCTTCCCTGCCTCCCTGTTTCCCTTCCCTCCGCCCTCCCTGTTCATTCTCAGATTGATTGCTCTGCTTCCTTCAGTGTCGAGTTCCTTTCCGTGGCTGGTGGAAATGGGAGAGATGCTGTTTCTTCACATGCTTGCGTGTGTCTGTGTGTGTGTGTGTGTGTGTGTGTGTGTGTGTGTGTGTGTGTGTGTGTGTGTGCGCTTTGATTTGACAAGCATGCCTTGAATGAATTTTTGAGCAGCTCAGTTGCTCTCAACAGACAGCAAAGTAGTAGTGCAACAGCACTGGGAGTGTTTTCTTCTTCTTCTTCTTCTTCTTCTTATGTCATATTTGCCAGATTTCCCTGTTGCCATGTCCACACTGAGACAGATAAATCTAACGTTTCCTGGTCATTTTTGAAAATTTCTCCTTTCAAAAAAGAAATGGACTAATGCCTCCTGTTCTTTCTCCTCTTGCACCATCCACACTTACTCAGATTGGTCTCTGGTTAATCAGGCGGGCCGAATTTGCTTATAACACATAGCTACATTGACCATATTGAAGGTATCCAGTGACCAACGTCAGTCACACCCCCCTCAGTCAGATCTTTGCTTCAGTGTTCTCCATCTTCCCCCCTGACGTCTTATATCTTCGTATTTCTGTTGCTCGAGCAGTTTTAGTGCCTAGATATTACAGCTGGCATTAATCCACATATGTAACAGCAGTCACGTGGGAAACTCTTGTTTTAATATCTGTACTGGCTGGAAACTAGTAGCGTTCCACTCACATGACTCGCAGTGTCGCTTTTACCGACCGACGTCGAGTTGCTGGATTTTCGCTGGAAAACGGAAAAAAAGTTTTGTTGTAGCGAACATTACACAATGAGACCAGGATCAATTCATTTTGTAATAAAGGGAGTATCCTTATAATTTACCATCTCCTTAATAATCAAATTTAAGCGATCCTTATCAAAAGTTGCTGTAAGTTTTAATGTTTCTATATGGGTTTTTTTTTAAGTCAAATATCCATATCAGTCTTGGCCGCAAAAACCCTGTATTGGTCGGTGTGTAGTAGTTTTTTTTGTTTTTGTTTGTTTTTTTTGTACTCGTTTTTAATGAAAGAGTTATAAAACTAAGTGAGTGCTGTTGAGTTGTAACCTTGCGTTCCTGGAGAAAGCGCAGCAGTAAGCAGAAACCCCCGGAAACTGAATTGTGCTTGACACTTGTGGGAGCAGGAGTTTTGCTGAATCTCTAAAGCAAGTTCGTCAAATTGAATATATATATATATTACAATATGTCAGCTACATTTTCACTATATCACCACTGCAATGAGTCAGGCCGTATTTAGCATCTGCAGCGCTAAGTTGAAACTCAGTGTAGGCTAAGGCTAACGTTAGCTGATATTAGCTAAAAATCTAAAAAGGGGATTGTCAGCAGGACGCCTGGTTGAAATGAGGGTGAGCGTTTTAACTTCAACCATCCCTCACTGATTTATTTTAGCCGTGTCACAATAGGTTTGTTTTTAACTGTATGATTTCCGCAAACGCTAGCCTCACTCGTCTTGTCTTTACGTACTCTAGATGGCGTTTTCCTCGAGTAAAAACGAACCTTGCTCACACACGTGTATTTCTTGTGCTTTCTTTTCTTCTTTTCCAAACGCAGTTTCAGTTTCTTAAATCCTGTTGAGTGAACAGAACTGTACCGTGACGTCGCACTATCTTAGTTTATGTACGCTGTCAACTCTCGGATAGTACAAGTTAAGTTTGCTCGACATTTTTATGTTGTTTCAACCTAACAAAATAATAAAAAATAAATTTTACAAAAAGTAAAGTTAACAAGACGATATAAACAAACCTTAAAACTAATAGTCAAGTTTATTTACCTTTTTCAAGGAAACTGTTTTCCTAGTTTTTCTTTAAAATCAACTTGTCAGATTTTACAGTGTTGAATGAGTATGAGAAAGTGATCTGATAGCCACGAGACATTTGTATTTCCCCAAATCTGTGAATGTGGGATATCGAAATAAAACGGAATTGATTTGAGAACTCTTCAACTGGCCCCTAGTAACACTCGTTACCTGCGGGTGGCTCAGATGCCACGTTTGCTTTCTCTGCACATTAACATGCCCGCACATGCGCGGCAGGTTTGACGGGCTCCTGCCGTTGCATTTCTTTGCCTACAGGCAGACTGAAAATGCCGGCTTTTAGGCGTCCGCAATTCATTCACCATTTCAGAACATCGCAATATGTAAATACTATTTCAGCTTTAAATGAAACTAAACAGTTGTGAGATGAATCCCGTGCTTAAATACTGGATTTGTCAGGTGTGTGTGTTTACATAATCTACCTCTGCTTTATTATTTAAATCTTATTCCTGCGTCTGCAGCAGTTCCTCAATCAGCGAGAATACATCGTGCCATTCATATGTTCATCACACATTTTAAGGCTGCATTACGGTTTGTTGTTTGTCCCTTCTGGTGCAGATGTGGATTAGCTCAATGTCTTGTGATTCCATCCATGCATGTATTCGTGTGTGTTTTTGTGTGTGCTTTTGTGCGGGTGTGAGTCTCTAAGGTTGTGTCACGCTGCTCTCAGCTGTGCTGCCGGACTCTGTGAGGTGAAACGAAGTGACACGATGGAGGTTTCAGAGATTGGGGACAGCTCTGTGTGTGTGTGTGTGTGTGTGTGTGTGTGTGTGTGTGTGTGTGTGTGTGTGTGTGTGTGTGTGTGTGTGTGAGTGTGCGTCTATATTCACATACATTTTTGTGTAACACACCGCCAGAATCCCAGATGCCATAGTGTGTGTGTGTGTGTGTGTGTGTGTGTGTGTGTGTGTGTGTGTGTGTGTGCGCGGTCCCTCTCTCTCTACCATGTCATGTGTGAATGCATTGGGGCCCAGAGTGCGTTCACTAACTGACCTACATTTCTGGAGCTTTTTGCCTGTGGCTCAGGAGACTTTGTTGCTGTTATCTCATCTAGCCAATCACATCCCCTAATCTCGTTTGTCCAATCACATCCTCGATCTCGTCCCTCCAATCGCAGCTTCGGCCTCGCGGGGTAGACATCCTCCACTTTCCGCTGGCTGTGACTGACTGTCCCTTCAATTATGAAAACACTCTCCATCTTGTGGCCCCAATAGCACGGGGCCTGTGTAACTTTGACTTTTCAGAGCCGATTTCGCGCGCTGCAGCGCTGCAACCCTAATTACCCCCCCCCCCAACTTGAAAGGGGAGCTGTATATCTGCGCATATTGGCAGCTGGAGAGGAGGAAAAAATTGAAGCTTTTGAAAATTCTTTGAAGCTTCAATTTTTTGTTATCAAAGCTGCCTTTGTAGGCCACATGCATTTTGCATGTGCAGGTTTAAGGGAACTTTGTGATGTGCCAGTTTGTTTGTGTGTGTGTGTGTGGGTGTGTGTGTGGGTGTGTTTTTTCAACATATGCAGCACTGTACTAATTTGAGAAATGAGGAAAGAGGAGGTAAAAGGGAGAATATTGACTGGTTTGGGTGACAGGATGAATATATATGAGTAAGCCCGATTTTTTTTTTCTGCACTTTACATCCTGTTTTTGAAGGATTTGTAATCCATTGGTGGTTCATATGATTTGTTATAGTGATCATTCCTTTTCCATATTCATCAGGCATAAAACAAAAACA